>NC_091370.1:5718421-6018421 GCF_038502225.1 Cherax quadricarinatus | reverse complement strand
ATTTTATTGGTACAACGTTTCGCCTACGAAATTAAAAATTAGTTAATATAGGTCAACCAGGCTGAGTAGTTAGGCGTATGCTGAGCAGTTGCACTGCTGGAGGCCTACTGGCACATCATGGGTCTCTGTGTTCCAAGGTAATTGTGCAATCTACATGAATGGTATATAATACCGCCAAGATAAAGGCTTAGATATGTGCATCATCTGGGTATCTTTATTTGAAGACGTTTCGCCATCCGGTGACTATCAATACAACACAAAGGCATAATGGAAAGACTGTAGAACTATATGCAGAAAGACGAGGTAATCAGTCCCTCAGCCTTGGAGTTTGTGAAGAACACCGTAGTCTTCAAGACTACGGTGCTCATCACCAATTCCAAGGCTGAGGGACTGATTACCTCATCTTTCTGCATATAGTTCTACAGTCTTCCCATTAAATCCTTGAATTTGTATTGATAGTCACTGGATGGCGAAACGGCTACAGATAGATACCCAGACGTTGCACACGCATAATTCGAAAACTGTGCTATAGGATCACTGGAAAAGACCCGGGCGGGGACAACACCGGCGAATTATCAAGAGCAATTATGTGCTATGGAAGTCACCTGGTGACTCTGTACAGTTACTTTGATGTTATTTTAATTGGAAATGACTGAAACACGACTATATTTAACGTTGTCATTCTCTTGAAACAGCTGCATGTGCTGGGTCGTGTCCCACACTATGATGTGGGGGTGGTAACTGGTTGTCCCACACCATGATGTGGGGGTGGTAGCTAGTTTGTCCCCACCATGATGTGGGAGTGGTAGATAGGTTGTCTCGCACCATGTGGGAGTGGTAGCTGGGTTGTCCCACACCATGATGGAGTGGTAGCTGGGTTGTCCCACACCATGGTGTGGGAGTAGTAGCTGGGTTGTCCCACACCATGATGTGGGAGTGGTAGCTGGGTTGTCCCACACCATGATGTGGGAGTGGTAGCTGGGTTGTCCCACACCATGATGTGGGAGTGGTAGCTGGGTTGTCCCACACCATGATGTGGGAGTGGTAGCTGGGCAACCTTTTTTCATCATTGCCGCGACTGGGAAAACAATTCTTGCAGGTTAGCATATAAGCCATTCAGTGACACAGCTATCACATGGAGAAGCGCTCTACGCCTTTGTTTAACAAGTGTCCCATGGTTCGGTTAGCAACGCACTCGCCTCACACACTGGTGGTGCAATCCCCGCATGGGTGGAAATAGGCATATTTCCTCACACCTGTTGTCCCTGTTCACCTAGCAGTAAGTAGGTACCTGGGTGTTAGTCGCCTGGTGTGGTCGCATCCTGGAGAATAAGATTGAAGGTTCACAATGGAAATAAGACAGTCCTCATGACGCACTGACTTTCTTGGGTTATCCTGAGTGGCTAACCCTCTCTACCCGGGGTTATCCTGAGTGGCTAACCCCCTCTACCCGGGGTTATACTGGGTGGCTAACCCTCTCTACCCGGGGTTATCCTGGGTGGCTAACCCTCTCTACCCGGGGTTATCCTGAGTGGCTAACCCTCTCTACCCGGGGTTATCCTGGGTGGCTAACCCTCTCTACCCGGGGTTATCCTGGGTGGCTAACCCTCTCTACCCGGGGTTATCCTGGGTGGCTAACCTTCTCTACCCGGGGTTATCCTGGGTGGCTAACCCTCTCTACCCGGGGTTATCCTGGGTGGCTAACCCTCTCTACACGGGGTTATCCTGGGTGGCTAACCCTCTCTACCCGGGGTTATCCTGGGTGGCTAACCCTCTCTACCCGGGGTTATACTGGGTGGCTAACCCTCTCTACCCGGGGTTATACTGGATGGCTAACCCTCTCTACCCGGGGTTATCCTGAGTGGTTAACACTCCATACCCTGTGTTAAAAATTCCAACAAATCTTACCCTATGTTTTTTTTTTTTTTTTTTTAGATTTTGCCACCGAAGTGGCTAGTTTATTGTGCACCCCATATCCATCCTGTGGACGGTAGCGCGAGAGCATGTGGATACACAAAAGGCCTAGGAACTAGGCCCCAAAGGGTTAACAGGAATACATATGGATTTATATCTACATATCTATAGTTCACTTATCTGTTACAAGCAAATTTAGGAAATTTGCTTAGTATATCTGGTATCTTATTTTCATTAATAAGATATCTTGACATGTCACATAGGTTATTATACTGTCTGTCTCTGTATTCCTCAATAAGTGGACAATTAAGCACATAGTGTTCAAGAGAGTGACCATATGCCTGATCACATAATTTACATTTAGTTTGATCATCTGTGTGTCTCCCAAACTGCCAGAAGTACTTGTAACCAAGCCTAAGCCTGGCCACTACAACATCAGTCTGTCTGTTCACATAGCAAGTTGCTCCATAAACATACTTATCTACGTTCATGTTATCATAGTGGGTTATAGATCTACTCAGGCTTCTAACTGCATTCCTATAACAATCATCTTCATTATTTATTTCTAATATTATTCCTAATGCTAGACACAGTTATACCAAAGTTATATTCTACGTTCTCCTTCTGGATACTCTTCTTGGCTAACATATCAACTTTATCATGAAGGAGTAATCCAATGTGTGATGGGATCCATAGCAATTGTACATTAATTCCTTTGTCCCTAATTTTTGAGTATCTATACCTGGCTTCCCCAATGCGCATGTTGTTGGAGTCATTATATGAGCCAAGAACCTTCAATGATGACATAGAATCAGTAATGATGATAGAGTCAAGCTCAGTGTCATAGGTTAGCTTTAGCGCCATTAGGATTGCAAACAATTCAGTTTGCAGTGTAGACGCCCAGTTGTTAATTCTTATGCCTAACTCAACAAATTTATTATCGTTCTTAACTAGGGAGGTGGCAAAAAGAGCAGATGCAGCCCTGCCAGAAGACTCCTGTTTAGATCCATCAGTGTATATAACTTGTGATAACTTATTACTACCAGCTAGGCGAAAAATTTCTTCTTGAGCAGTTGCTCTAACAAGAGATTTAAGGAAGGGATTACTAGCAATGAGCTTCTTGGGAGGGACTTGTAGGTATGTGATATTAAATGAACACATCTTCCATGGAGGGGTGAAATGCTCTTGTTGCCTACAGTGATCCAGTTCATGCAGGTTATAAAACTTAATGCAATTGCACGTTTTCACAATCTATTTAGATCTGTGTGTATTTACCTCTAGACACTTGGTAAGATTCACTGTGACAGTGTCTGGTTCGTTTCTCAACATTCTAATACCGAGTACAGTGTTAATTTCAACAATCCTATCACTGATACTAGAAATACCAAGCTCCTTCCTCATGTTAAGAACTTTTGTAGATCTGGGACAGCCAAGAATAGTCCTGAGAGCTTCATTTTGCATTAACTCCAAGGGTCGGAGTGAACTTTCTCTAGCTAATATCAACATGGGAGCAGCATAATCAATTAAGGACCTAACATAGGCTATGTACATCATTCTCACGATTCTCACATTAGCACCATAGTTGGGATTGTAGCCAGCAACAGCTTTGAGAGCATTTAGCCTAGCTTTACATTTCTTGTTTAGTTGTGGTATAGTGGATTTGTTAAAGGGTACATCTACACCAAGATATCTGTAAGTTTTAACGTAGCTAATGATTTCACCCTGCAAATATTATTATTATAATCAAAAAGAAGCGCTAAGCCACAAGGACTATACAGCTCACCCTGCAAATAGATGGGTGGGGGATGTCGTTTGCTTGTTAATATCTTTGTTTTAGAGGAAGATATTATGAGGCCTAGTCGATTACAAATTGCTTGAACTTCATTAAGAATGGTATTCATCTTCTTATGCCCTGTTGTATGGATCATGATATCATCAGCTTATAGCTATATGTTTAGGTGAGGCAGGTAGAGCATTTAGGAGAGCATTAATCAGAATATTAAATAGCATGGGACTAAGAACTCCTCCCTGCGGTGTACCTAAAGACATTTCTTTAGAATCACTTCTGAAGCCTTGGTAAAGGACAGAGGATACTCTATTTGACAGGTATCCTATTATCCAGCAGAGTAAGCTACCACCAATATTCATTTTGGCTAGTTCATGTAGTATAACGGTTCTGTTTGCAATATCAAATGTCAAGTTTCGCTGACAGTTAAACACCTGCTGCTTACCGTATTTTCTGGCATATAAGGCGCACGACAGAAGTATCGTAATGGTATATCAGTAATTAGTAAGTAAATAAGTTTATTCAGGCATACACAAATACAGTTACACAGAATTATCATACATAGTAGCATATGTGTAGAGAACCTAGGATAACCCAAAAAAAGTCAGTCAGAGTGACTTATTTCCATTGGGGTTAATTACCCTCTTACTTGATGCTAAAGTAAAACCCAAACCTAAGCCTATCCTTAAACCTGACCTTGAACATATAAGGCGCAGGGTGATTTTCCAAGACTTTTTTTGTGGGAAGAAAAGGAGCATCTTATATGCCGGAAAATATGGTAATTGTCCAATGGAAATAAGTTACTATGTATGATAATTTGCGTAACTGTATTTGTGTACCTGTGCCTAAATAAACTTGCGGTGCCCCGTGGCCTGGGAGCTAAATTATTATTATTATAATCAAAAAGAAGCGCTAAGCCACAAGGGCTATACAGCGCTGCACTGGGAGCTAAAGCTCTCGCTTCACACAGCGAGGGTCCAGGTTCTATTCCCGGCGAGGGTAGAAACATTGGACCTGTTTCTTTACATCGGTTGTCCATGTTCATCCATCAGTAAAATGGGTACCTGGGTGTTAGTCGACTGGTGTGGGTCGCATCCTGGGACAAAACTGACCTAATTTGCCCGAAATGCTCAGCATAACAAGCGGCTTTCTATATAGTAGTATCACTGATGTCAGCTATGGTCTGTATACCTTGTACATGTACTTGTAAAAATAAAGATATTATATTATCATCATTAACACGTCGTATTGATTCTGGCTTGTGCACTCACACATTACTTGCTCTCCCTGCGAAAAATCTAATTCTTAGTACATTTACACTGACTTTTAGGGCAACTGTTCCTTCATAATGTGAGAAATCACGAGTGTGTTTCGAATAGTACTGGTTTCAGTGTGGTTATCTCACATTAAGGTATCACCTGTTTCTTGTGAACTTTTGTGTATATTTTATATTAAATATGATAAGGCAATATAGCATATTATAAACCTTTACCGACACAGCCTCACTTGAAGATCAAGCTTGAAGATTATGCTTGAAGATCAAGCTTGAAGATCAAGCTTTGAGATCAAGCTTAAAGATCAAGCTTAAAGATCATGCTTGGAGATCAAGCGTGGAGATTAAGCTCGAAGATCAAGCTTTGAGACCAAGCTTGAAGATCAAGCTTAAAGATAATGCTTGGAGATCAAGAGTGAAGATCATGCTTGAAGCTCAAGCTTCCGAGATCAAGCTTGATCTCCAACAAAAACAGTCTCAGTAAAGACTATCAATCTGCTAGTCTCTGCTTATCGATGTATTCCTGTTAACCCTTTGGGGCCTAGTTCCTAGGCCTTTTGTGTATCCACATGCTCTCGCGCTACCGTCCACAGGATGGATATGGGGTGCACAATAAACTAGCCACTTCGGTGGCAAAATCTAATCTCCTGATCAGCCTATTTTACAACCTTTTCATCATAAACCAAGCATCCTTTATATTTCCACCTCTCAATTATTATTATTATTATAATCAAAAAAGAAGCGCTAAGCCACAAGGATCCACCTCTCAAGCACTTGTTGTTACTGAACAAATGTTAGTAAATAAAACGGGACAGTGAAAATAGGTAGGAGTACTTACCCTTCCCCCTACCGCGAACCTGCCTCCTCGGTGGTAGTACGCCATAATTAAACTAAACTAAGTTTTCAAAGGAAACTGTTGTATATATTGAGCAGTGGTAGAGAGAACCGAGCCTCCCCTGTCAGCACTGGTGACTGAGGGAAGCAGCAGCCCCACCTCAGCCCACCCTCACTGCCACTCACCTTCTAACACACCAATATATTCTCCTCCCCACTGTATAAACCAACGCTGTATGGTATGCTAATATTAAAGACTGTTGTCTCTCTTCTCAATTGTTATTAATATTGTGTTGTGTGCACGGTAACATTTCTTCTCAAGGTCTTCTCAAATATGTAATTTTCGTACAGTAACAAGGCACGTCAAGCAACTACACATACGTTTTGTCGTTGTAATATTATCTTTTAGATGTTATGCTTTCTTAATTAATGTAACTTTGCATACTTTCGTAGTAAAATTGTCTTTACTGGCGATGAAATAGCATTATTATGCATGAGGCTACCTGTATATATTTACCCAAAATGATTATGAATATCCCTAGTATCTGTATGAAAGATATTTATATACGTAAACATATATACAACGTATACGCATATACTACAATATAATGTGGTTGCAAGAATATATAAATTAAATTTAGAGAACTGATGAAGGCAGCAGCATAGGAACGCGAAGTGGTGCAACTCCCGCGTACTTCACACGTTCAATACATGATGACCACCACTACCCTGACCAATATACGTGACACCTTGGCATGTTGTTACTGTCCCCTCCCCTCCCTACCAAAACTAAGGATTATTATTATAATCAAGGGGGAAGCGCTAAACCCGGAGGATTATACAGCGCCTGGAGGGGGATGTGGAAGGCATTCAGGCTTAATTCGGGGAACTGGAGCACAGATCCAATTCCCTAAATCAAGAGCCCCTCACCAACATCAAGGAACCTTCCTTGAGGGGCCAAAACTAAGGAGTACCTACGAATAAGATATGTCTTATTCATCAACTTGTTGGTACTGCATATTATTAATGTAATATATATATATATAATATATATATATATATATATATATATATATATATATATATATATATATATATATATATATATATATATATATATGCAATAAGATCACAGTAAACAGGTGATTTCAGAATATGCAAAACAACCACTCTGAAAGAATAGAGAAATTCCAAGCGCTTTCGTGACTACTCACATTATCAAGGAACTATCCTTGATAATGTGAGTAGTCACGAAAGCGCTTGGAATTTCTCTATTCTTTCAGAGTGGTTGTTTTGCATATATATATATATATATATATATATATATATATATATATATATATATATATATATATATATATATATAATACTTAACAAAGATGGTAAAATTACTTTTTTCATATTTTGAACATAATGCTTTTTAAACGGAAAATTGATCTACCTTCCCCTTCCTTGGATCAGACATATTTTTTTAATTTCATGAAGCGCTAAACCGGTAAGGTTTATATAGAGCTTTGGGAAATAGGTGGTGGTCAGGAACCCTACATCATTGTGGAAATTTTTTACACGATTTCCTAAATGTAGAACTGTTACAGTTCTACATTTAGTTAATTGCGTATTATTATTATTAAGGGGAAGCGCTAAACCCGTAGGATTATACAGCGCCTGTGGAGGGGGACATGGAAGGTATTCAGGCTTAATTCAAGGAACTGGAGCACAGATCCAACTCCCTAGATCAAGAGCCCCTCACCAGCGTCAAGGAACCTCCCTCGGGGGGATAATTGAGTATTAAAATGTAATGCTATTTGGACCCTTTCGAGAAATTTCGAATGAAAGGGGAGGGGGGGAAGAACAGCTGCAGTGACGTGGGGGAGGGGGACGCCATGTGTGAATACTTGTTGTCATGGGAACTTCTGCTTATAATCCGGCGTCTTCAGAGCCAAATTGGGGGTTTTCGGCCGGAATTTATAATTAGGAACCTGTGTTAATGTCCCCTGCTGAAGAATTGGGACAGGAAATTTGCGGACCTCAAGAATTGCATGTGGAGGACGGAAAAATAAGAGGACTTCAATGGATCCTTCACAACAACACACCTTAGCTAAGTGACGCTTACCCATAATGTACAAGAGTTTTTGCGTTGGCCATCGTAAATCCTATCTTCTAGGGTAATGTTAGGATGTGTTCCATCAGCATTGTCTTCCAGTAATTAAATGGTGTTAATACCAATTATATTTTGTGTACCCAGGAAGACTAATCCTAAACAGTCCACACAACTTAATTACCAGAGTAGCTGGTTTTAGTTTATGTAATTATTTTAATGTCAGGTCTAGCTTTTTGAGTGGTGAAGTGGGCATCAAGGGAGTTACAGTTCAGCGACCTGCTGTGATTTAAGTCCCACTTACCTCACCCAAATTAATTGCAGGTAATGCCCTGTAAGCCTTGTTCAGGTGATTTGCTCACATAATAACAATTTTCACAATCATAATCATTTTCACAATCGTATATAGGGCAAGGAGGAATAACATCTTGTAAGAGTGAGGAAGAGCCAGTTGTGAGTGGGGAAGTACATGAGGCAGTGGGTAGAATGAAAGGGGGGTAAGGCAGCTGGGACTGATGGGATAAAGATAGAAATGTTAAAAGCAGGTACGAATATAGTTTTGGAGTGGTTGGTGCTATTATTTAATAAATGTATGGAAGAGGGTAAGGTACCTAGAGATTGGCAGAGAGCATGCATAGTTCCTTTGTATAAAGGCAAAGGGGATAAAAGAGTGTAAAAATTATAGGGGAATAAGTCTGTTGAGTATACCTGGTAAAGTGTATGGTTGAGTTATTATTGAAACAATTAAGAGTAAGACAGAAAGTAGGATAGCAGATGAACAAGGAGACTTTAGGAAAGGTAGGAGGTGCGTAGACCAAGTGTTTACAGTGAAACATAGAGAACAGTATTTAGATAAGGGTAAATAGGTTTTTGTGGCATTTATGGATTTGGAAAGGGCATGACAGGGTGGAAATGTGGCAAATGTTGCAGGTGTATGTATAGGAGGTAGGTTACTGAAAGCAGTGAAGAGTTTTTACGAGGATAGTGAGGCTCAGGAAGGGATTCAGGGAAACCGGCAGGCCGGACTCGAGTCCTGGAGATGTGAAGTACAGTGTCTACACTCTGAGGAGGGGTGTTAATGTTGCAGTTTTATAACTGTAGTGTAAAGCACCCTTCTGGAAAGACAGTGATTGGGTGAATGATGAAAATTTTTCTTTTTCGGGCCACCCTGCCTTGGTGGGAATCGGCCGATGTGTTAATGAAAAATAACAAAAAAGGCACAATACCGTGACTGGAATGATACACAAATAACCCACACAGAAAAGAGAGAAGCTTACGACGACGTTTCGGTCCAATTTGGACCATTTACAAAGTCACACTAACCAGAAGTGGAGCCGTCCTGCTCCACTTCTGGTTAGTGTGACTTTGTAAATGGTCCAAGTCGGACCGAAACGTCGTCGTAAGCTTCTCTCTTTAATGAAATAATAATAATCATCTTTACTTCTACAAGTATATGATACTATCAATACAGTCCTAGCTGACATAAGTGACATACTATACAGAAAGCCCCTTATTATGCAGAGCATTTTGGGCAAATTAGGTTAATTTTATTCCCAGTATGCAACCCACACCAGTCAACTAACACTCAGGTACCTATTTACTGCTAGGTGAACAGGGACAGCAGGTGCCTTAAGGAAACACAGCCAGATGTTTCCACCTGTATCGAGGTGGAAACATCTTCATCGTTTAGCTGAAGGGGGTTTCGGGGGTCAACGCCTCCGCGGCCAGGCCTTACTTTACTAGTTATGAGTGAGAAGGGTTGGATTCCGGAGGGACATGTCTAGCATGGGCCCGTAGGCTTGCTGCAGTATTCCTTAATTCTTGCCTTCTTGCTTCTACTAGTGATCGCGCCTCCTGCAGCATCTTCAGTTGAGATCTTCCACACCTCTCCTTCGACAGTATTTAAGACCATTCTCATCCTTCAGCTTCATATCCTTCAAAACCATGGAGCTGAACTTCTCCAAGCCGAGGGATTGACCACCTCAAATTATTTCTCTAATGTTGTTGGACTGATTACATCTTTACCCCACCACCACTGCTGCCTACAGTTCATTCTGTATTTGACTGAAGAAACCTACTGCGTAGGCAAAACGTTTCAACAATATACCCAACTACTGCACGTGTCTTACTTATGTACCTCTAATCTTTTGACTACCTCCCACGGGATGGGTATAGGGTGCATAATAAACATATTAAACTAATTAAACTCTTTCTCATCAACACAGTTAATGTTGAGCTTGAAAAATATCTACTTAGACGACAATTAACAAACTCATACTCACTAAAACGTGTGCAAGCAACATATGGATATCTTTGCTGCCAACCTTATGCGTACGGTGGATTATCAAAAAGAAGCGCTAAACTTACAAAGTGCCGCCGGGCAGGAAAGGATGCTGGGGTATTGGGTAGCAAGAGGGAGAGGGATGATTATTAGGTCATGGAATGCAGCGGGGCAGTGGATAGTGCAGGGATGCGTACAGTGGAACCTCAGTGTTCAAACGTACCAGACCTCGAACAAACCGGAGTCCGAACAATTTTGTTCCGAAGAAATTAGCCCAGCATTTGAACATTTTTTTCTGGAGTCTGGACGTGAAAAAAATCTTTACACGAAAGCCGTTTCAAGTACTTTGAGTGACCTGACACTGACCTAACTCTAAGAGACTGGGAGAGTCAGTTCAACAACCTCCAGTGTGAGGCTAATAATTAAAGCCTGGGAAATAATGTTTCGGACACCAAACTTTTAGCAGTTTGACCACCTAGGAACGAATTAAACTCAAACACGAGCTCCACTGTATATTGGAGAAGTAATGTTAGGTTAGGACGATGGAAGGCAGGATGAAAGACATTGATACACATGATGCCTTCTACCTACTCACCAGGTGCCTGTCAATCCCAAAACTTACCTGCTTTCTGAGATGCTCCACAGCCTTCAGCAGTCCAAAACTCAAGAAATATGACTTTCTCCTTAAGACCATGCTAGAGTGTGTATTGAATCTTTCCCCTGAAGATGGACAGTGGTTGCAAGCGTCACTTCCGGTCAGGCTTGGGGGCTGGGAGTACACAGATCCTCCCAGATTGCCCTACCAAGTTTCCAATTCTCTTCCATAGCATCAAACGAGTTAATAAAACAAATTCTTCGTGATAACCTCAGTGACTCAGCAGGAATACAGGACCCTATGCCAGTGCCATCACTGAATGGGAGAGACTTGCTGCTCCAGCACCAAACCCTAGTGCAGCACTGGCTTAGTCAAGCTGGGATGGCCCCATCACCGAAAAGGTGCTTGCCAACATGCTCAGGGCTGCAACATCAGACAGGGAAATTGCCTGTCTCCAAGCTGTGAGGGCACCTCACTCCAGGGACTTCCCCCAGTTCCCATACCAGCAATGGGAACACACCTCGACCCTAAAACCCTCTGTATTGCAGTGGCTCTGCACCTTGCTGCCCCAATTCACACTAAGTGTATTTGCAGCAATGCGTAAGCCAACCAATATGGGCTACATGGTCTTAACTGTTCCAAAACCAAGGGCTGGCATGCAAGACACAATGAGGTCAACATCATAAAGAGAACCCTTGCTACAGCTGGCTACCCAGCCGAGAGGGAACCCCAATCACTAGCAGCCAATACCCACAACCCAGCAAACCACCCTGATGGAATCACCATCTATCCTTGGAAGAATGGCAAGCTCTTAGCATGGGACTATATCTGTGTGTCCACACTACCTGACACCTATATCCATCAGTGTCAGGCGACACGGAGGAGCTGCTGACCACAGAAAGGAGTACAAGTTCGGCAAGTACAGGAACATAAGCCAACAGTATCAATTTGTCCCAGTGGGATCAGAGACCTTGGGATCATGGGGAAAACATGCCACATGTTTCCTTAAAGAACTGGGTTCCAGACTCATCGACACTGCCAGGGACCCAAGGGCAGCCACTTTCATGTTCCAGCGCCTCAGCATGGCCATTCAGAGAGGAAATGCATGCTGCATACTGGGCTCACATCCGGCTTCGCAGGAGATTCATATTATTATAATAAAAAAGAAGCGCTAAGCCACAAGGGCTATACAGCGCTGCAGGGTAGGGAAGGAAGCGAGGGTATTGGATGACAGAAGGGAGGAGGGATGATCAGTAGGTTACAGAAAACAGCGGGGCAGGGGATAGTACGGGGGTAGAGGGTAGCAAGAGATTGAAGTAAAAAGGGCTGAAGGTATTAGAATTTGTGAAGTCAGTCAGTTGTCAAAAAGTCAATGAGAGTGTCTGGATGAAAGGTGGGTCCATCAACAAGAAGGGAAGGTAAAGAGAGCAGCGGAGCGAAGACGACGACGGAGGTAAATTCTGCGTGCTCGTTGATAAAGTGGGCAGTCCAACAGAATGAGGCTGACTGATAATGGAACTTGGCAATTCTCACACAGAGGAGCAGGGCACCTCTCCATGAGATATCCATGAGTAAGACGAGTATGGCCAATGCGAAGACGGTAGTAGTCTCCCAACCTCGACACTGGAGACAGGAAGACGGCCAGTAACCTATACTCGGTTTAATAGATTGAAGTTTGTTGCCGAGCATAGTAGACCAACGTTGTTGCCAACGGGTGTGAAGGTGGGAAGATATTGCATCAAAATAGTCCGTAAATGGAATACCTCTACATGAAACTGGTAGGTCATGTACTGCTGACCGCGCAGCAGTGTCTGCCTGTTAATTGCCCTATACGTCAACATGACCAGGGACCCAACAAAAAACAATATCTTTATGCTTGGTAAAGATGCGGCGTAGCCGAAGTTGGATACGGAGGACTAAGGGGTGAGACGTATCAAATTTATGTATAGCCTGTAAAGCACTAAGAGAGTCTGAGACGACCACAAATGATGACACAGGCATAGATGCAATACGGATAAGTGCTGTAAGGATGGCATACAATTCAGCAGTAAAAATACTAGCCGAAGATAGTAAATGCCCTTGTACGACGCTGTCCGGAAACACTGTTGCGAATCCTACGCCGTCAGAAGACTTAGAGCCATCTGTGTACACAGTAATGGCATGAGAATGAGAGTGAAAGTGGTCACGAAAAAGAGAGCGGGAAGCGACCGTAGACAGTTGGGCTTTTGAGCAAGGGAGAGAGAAAGAACAGACTCAACAGCTGGAACTTCCCAGGGGGGTAGGGAAAAGTGAGATGCTACATGTACATAGAAAGGTGGTAATTGAAGAGAAGACAAGAACGAATGAAGGCGAAGAGAGAAGGGACGGAGTAAACAGGGGCGGCGAACAAATAATGTCTACTAATATCAGTGACGATTCTATAAATGGAAGGATTGCGGAGATCATGAGAGTGTACATAGTAGCGAAGGCAATGGGCATCACGGCGATCGGATAAGGATGGAACGTTCGCTTCTGCAAAGAGGCTCTCGACAGGGGAAGAGCGAAAAGCACCAAGGCATAAACGTAATCCTTGGTGATGAATGGGGTTAAGGCTAGAGAGAGTAGCAGGAGATGCCGCTGAATAGATCTGGTCACCATAATCAAGTTTCGATAAAATAAGGGTGGAATGTAGGCGAAGTAGGGTTCGACAATCAGCTCCCCATGAAAGATGAGCAAGGGTTTTAAGAAGGTTCAGCCGGCTGTGACAAGTTGCCTTCAGAGAGGTAATGTGAGGTTTCCAGGATAACCTACGATCAAAGAGGAGGCCCAGAAACTTGACTGTATCACGTTCAGGGATACGGGAGCCATAGAGGTACAAAGGATGATCGGAGATGACAGAGCGTCTAGTGAAAGTAATTTGGTGGGTTTTAGTGCTGGAAAATTTAATCCCACGTGTGGTGGCCCAATTGGAAACACGGTCGACTGCATGCTGGAGAGAAACTGTAATAAGGTGACAGTCAGCGCCTGCACAGGCAATAGCGAAGTCATCAACATAGAGTGATGACCAAATATTTGATGGAAGACTAGAGGCCAAATCATTAATAGCAAGGAGAAAAAGTGTTGTGCTCAGAACACATCCCTGGGGGACACCTTCAGCTTGGATAAAGTCCGGGGAGAGCACATTATTAACCCGAACACGGAAATGCCTGTCAGTTAAAAAGTTCTTAAGGAAGGATGGTAGATTGCCTCGAAGGCCTAAGGAGTGGGCTTGGGCTAAAATATTATACCTCCAAGTTGTGTCATATGCCTTCTCATGGTCAAAATATATGGCAATAACTGAGTGGTTATTCGCAAAGGCATTACGAACATACGTATCCAAGCGTAGTAAGGGGTCTATGGTAGAACATCCCTTATGAATGCCATATTGACGAGTGGAGAGACTGTTGTGTCTCTAAATACCACACTAAACGTCTATTTACTAGGCGTTCCATCACTTTGCAAACTGCACTGGTAAGAGCAATGGGACGACAGTGGGAGGTTTCATGTCCCGTAGTGCCTGGTTTGCGGAAAGGGGGAACAATGGCGGATTTCCACAGCTGTGGAAGAACTCCTTTTGACCAAATAAGATTGTACAGGCATAATAGGACCGCAAGGGCTGACTGATGTAAATGTTGTAGCATACGAATATGAATGTCATCGGGCCCAGCTGCCGATGATCGGCAAGCTGAGTGTTGCCTCCAGTTCTTGCAGTGTAAAAGGCACATTATACTGTTCTTCTCTGAGAGAAGAAAAGTCCAAGGGTGCTAACTCTCTGGCAGACTTTGAGGAAAGAAATGAGGGGCATAGATGGAGTCCCTGAGAAATACGGACCAGATGATTGCCAATTTCATTGGCAACATCTAGTGGGTTTGCTATATCAACACCAGCAACCCGCAGAACAGGAGCCGGGTCAGGAGAATATTTACCACTCAGTTTTCGTACTTTTTTCCAGACTGCACTCATAGAGGAAGCAGAGGTGATGGAGACATAATCTCGCCAGCAAGTGCGTTTAGCGTCACGGATGACACGGCGAGCGATCGCACGCTTCTGCTTAAAATCAAGAACTCTCTCTGTGGCTCTATTGTACCGGTACCTGCCCCATGCAGCGCGTTTCAAACGTACTGCACGAGCACAAGCAGGAGACCACCAAGGCACGCATTTCTGAGAATGCCTGCCCGAAGTTTGGGGTATAGAATGAGAAGCTGCAGTTAAAACGGAGGACGAGAAGAGGTGTAAAAGCTCATCGATGGAGGACGAAGAAGGAACCTCTCTAAAAACAGTTAGGTGTGAGTAAAGGTTCCAATTTGCCTGATCAAATTGCCAGCGTGGGATGCGAAGAGGTGGTGAATATGAAGGGGAAGTAGGAATGATTGGGAAATGATCGCTGTCGTGTAAGTCAGGAAGAACAGACCAAGTGAAGTCTAATGCGGCGGAGGAAGAGCAGACTGAGAGATCGATGCAAGAGAGAGTGCGAGTCCGAGGATCAAAATGGGTGTGAGTACCTGTATTTAAAACATGGAGGGGGTGGGTGGCAAGAAAAGCCTCTAACTGAATGCCACGGGAATCACAGTGAGACCCCCCCAGAGGAAATGGTGGGCATTAAAATCACCAAGTAACAGAATCGGTGGTGGTAATGACGAAACAAAGGCAATGTCCAGAATAGATAATGCCCGAGAAGGAGAGAGATATGAAGAACAGAGCGTATACCACCTATGCAAGTGGATACGGGCAGCTGTGTAATGCAGCGAAGTACAAACAAATAGCTGATGGTACGGAATATCAGTGCGTAGAAGAAGGGCACTTTCATTAAAGGTCCCATCAGGAAAAGGATCTGAAGAATACAATAAATTATAGCCTGAGATGGGAGAGATAACAGCAGAGTGTAATTTTGGTTCCTGTAAGCAAACACCAACAGGGGAAAACTGGGAGAGTAACATCTGAAGCTCACCCCGATTACCCGAGGCCGCGTATATTCCACTGTAAATAGGCCATGATTGGCAATGATAAAAATACCTGAAATCCGCAGGTAAAGGTTCCTACGGATTAGAGGGGTTAGAAAAGTCCACATGCGGAGGCAGTGGAAAACGTTCAAGCAGCGAAGGAACAGTGCGCTGTGAAGAAAGGAGTTGCGCAGATGGAGTAGAGGAGAGAAGGAGCGGAGGGTGGATCAGTGTCCATTGATGGTTTGGTCTCTGCAATATATTCAGAGATTGCTTCAAGTGTTTCAGAATTCAGAGACGTTGCATGGGAGACAATATTGGAAATGGTAGGGGGAGGATGAGTAAAGATTGGAACTGTAATGGACTGTACCAAGGTAGGGGGGGGGCAAAAGGGTGGAGGGAACTGGAGAAGCATGGAAGGGGACAGAAGAGGCAGAAACCTGGGAGGTGGCAGAAGAGGAAGAAACTTGGGAGGGAACAGGGGAGGAAGGTACAGTACGAGGAGGAGGGTGAACCTCTACACTTGTAACAGAGCCAGTGAGAGGGGGAGAACCAGGTACAGAAACAGGGAAGGGAAAATGAGGAGGTGGAAGATGGGTAGGTGTTAACGGACCTTTTTTTGACTTTTGAGAAGTAGAGGGACGATTGGGAGGAGGTGTCATACGAGATCTCGTCGCTACTGAGGCTTGTGAGAGAGAACACGAAGAAGCGAGATCAGACTGAGACGTTGAAGTAGGGACGTCTGAGCCGAGGACAGCAAAAGAATTAGCTACAGGAGTGACTATGGGAGAGGTAACCACAGAGGTGGGTGCAGAAGATGGGATACCAGAAGTGGGGGGACGTTTTGAAACACGGGAATAAGAAACACGAGGTAGTCTCCCTTGGAGGTGGAGATGAGAAACTGCCATGGCATAAGGGAGACCTGCCTCTTTGAGGTAACGGATTTCCCGCTCGTTTAAGTAGACTTGACAACGGCGAGAGCACGAAGGGAGAGCCTCATGACAATTAAGGCAAGAGGGAGGTCGATTGCAAGACGTATTAGAATGGTCGTCGGCACCACAGACTGGGCATTCGGCGATAGATCTGCAATATTTCGCTGGATGGCCAAATCGCCAGCAATTTCTACACTGTTGCGGTGTAGGGATCACCTTTCGAACTTGTAACCGATGTCCTGCTACATAAACTGAGGATGGGAGTTCACGGCTGTCAAAAGTTAAACGAGACACATTGCTAGGGTATCGTCTCCGCCCGCGGGCAGGAAGAACGTAAGTGTCTACCTTGAGGATTGGGAGATCTTGGAGTTCCAGCTGTTCAAGAATGTCAGTGCCGTATGTCTGGAAATTTTGTTGAACTAGTATGGTATGGGGCAGAATGACGGTACCACTACAAGAATTGAGGGAATGATGCTTTTCAATAGTGACAGGAACAGTATCGATATGGGAAAGACAAGAAAGCTCATGAGCCTGGGTAGCATTCTGTACGGTGATGATGCGCATACCGCTCTTAAGAGCATGAAAAGAAATATCTTTACCAACATGGCGTAGGAGTGCCTTGCCAATACTGTGGTCAGAAAGATAGGCAGTAGAGGAAGTCGGTCATAAAGTGAAGAATTTAGTCCATTGTGCAGTCTGAAACTGAGCGTGGAAAGCTAGTGAAGGACGTGTCGATCTTTTCTGAGAAGAACGAGAAGGTGGAGAAGTATCATCAGCAGGTAATTGTCGTTGGCATTTAGGCATGGGACCAGAGTTGGTCCAACGTGGAACGGGCCGGCGATTCGAAAATTGCCGCACCGTAGAGGGAGAGGCCGGAAGCATAGTCAGAGGAAAGCGAAGGTCAGATAAATCGAAGGAGTCAGTCGAGGCCTCAGTACCTGAAGCGGGTGAGGAAACAGCACCAGCAAGAGGTACAGAGGCATGAGGAGTGTCCGAAGAGTGGTCCAAAGACGAGGCGGGGTCAGAACGGGGTGCGGTACCTGGGGCCCGGGGGGTAGCAAGTTCATGGACTAGGGCTGCCATGGTTAGGTTACTTCTTTCTTTTTGTTTTTAAGAAAAAAAAAGAAAAGAAAATAAAAATAAAAAAAAAGAATAAAAAAAGGGAGGACCGGGGAGGGATAGTTCCTAGGAGGAATGAAAGGGCCAGAAATCTCCCTCCGCGCCCAAGAGGACCTCAGCACCGCAAGTAGCGCAGATGCAGCATGGAACCCGTGCCATACCCTACCCATCATGCCAGTAAACCGGCAAACCGGGATAGCAACCTCACATCTGCCGAGCTACCTCGGTGGACAAAAGAGAGGGCGGCCGGAACTCCGCCACAAAGCATACCTCCTTTGGCCACCACCCCCAGAATCCGAAAGGTGGCTTCCAGAGATACATCCGTCGCCCGAGACACCCCCAAAGCCACCCTCCGGGATACCGGAGAGGGATCAGGACATCCCCAGGCAATCCAGATTCCACGGCAAACTACGCCACCGCCAAGAACCTCAACGGAATGGGATGGACCCCGGTACCCTTTCCCCTACCTAGGAACTAGCGTGCCTGTGGAAAAAAAAAAAACCAAAGGCCAAAAAGGAAGGGGTGGGGAGGAGGAGGAGGAAAGGAAAAAGGGGAGGATGGGATAGGGAACGAGGGATTGGGGGGTAATTAGGTTCGGTCTGAGGAAGTAGACCGACAGGTCTAATTCCTCAGACCAAGAGCCTCTTCACCACGCCAAGGAGCCCCCCCTTGAAGAGGAGGAGATTCATAATCTTTGATATATTGGACCAATGTACTCATGTTTGTGTTTTCTATCAATGTATTACGTTTATTAATAAAGTACATATATAATATAAATTACAGGGGGTGGTAGGAGAAGAAAATGTTCAAACAGCTCCGGGAAGAACCTTGAGTTTTCCCTGAGGTACGTTTATCGTCGTCTCTGAGGATGAGCGTCCAGAGTAGTTCTAGAGGTGGTACCTCCCTATATATATATATTATATATATATATATATATATATATATATATATATATATATATATATATATATATATATATATATATATATATATATATATATATATATATATATTTATTATCTCACTGGCTGATTCCCACCAAGGCAGGGTGGCCCGAAAAAGAAAAACTTTCACCATCATTCACTCCATCACTGTCTTGCCAGAAGGGTGCTTTACACTACAGTTTTTAAACTGCAACATTAACACCCCTCCTTCAGAGTGCAGGCACTGTACTTCCCATCTCCAGGACTCAAGTCCGGCCTGCCGGTTTCCCTGAATCCCTTCATAAATGTTACTTTGCTCACACTCCAACAGCACGTCAAGTATTAAAAACCATTTGTCTCCATTCACTCCTATCAAACACGCTCACGCATGCCTGCTGGAAGTCCAAGCCCCTCGCACACAAAACCTCCTTTACCCCCTCCCTCCAACCTTTTCTAGGCCGACCCCTACCCCGCCTTCCTTCCACTACAGACTGATACACTCTTGAAGTCATTCTGTTTCGCTCCATTCTCTCTACATGTCCGAACCACCTCAACAACCCTTCCTCAGCCCTCTGGACAACAGTTTTGGTAATCCCGCACCTCCTCCTAACTTCCAAACTACGAATTCTCTGCATTATATTCACACCACACATTGCCCTCAGACATGACATCTCCACTGCCTCCAGCCTTCTCCTCGCTGCAACATTCATCACCCACGCTTCACACCCATATGAGAGCGTTGGTAAAAGTATACTCTCATACATTCCCCTCTTTGCCTCCAAGGACAAAGTTCTTTGTCTCCACAGACTCCTAAGTGCACCACTCACTCTTTTTCCCTCATCAATTCTATGATTCACTTCATCTTTCATAGACCCATCCGCTGACACGTCCACTCCCAAATATCTGAATACGTTCACCTCCTCCATACTCTCTCCCTCCAATCTGATATCCAATCTTTCATCACCTAATCTTTTTGTTATCCTCATAACCTTACTCTTTCCTGTATTCACCTTTAATTTTCTTCTTTTGAAACACCCTACCAAATTCATCCACCAATCTCTGCAACTTCTCTTCAGAATCTCCCAAGAGCACAGTGTCATCAGCAAAGAGCAGCTGTGACAACTCCCACTTTGTGTGTGATTCTTTATCTTTTAACTCCACGCCTCTTGCCAAGACCCTCGCATTTACTTCACTTACAACCCCATCTATAAATATATTAAACAACCACGGTGACATCACACATCCTTGTCTAAGGCCTACTTTTACTGGGAAAAAATTTCCCTCTTTCCTACATACTCTAACTTGAGCCTCACTATCCTCGTAAAAACTCTTCACTGCTTTCAGTAACCTACCTCCTACACCATACACTTGCAACATCTGCCACATTGCCCCCCTATCCACCCTGTCATACGCCTTTTCCAAATCCATAAATGCCACAAAGACCTCTTTAGCCTTATCTAAATACTGTTCACTTTATATATATATATATATATATATATATATATATATATATATATATATATATATTATTTATATATATATATATAAAATATATATATAAAGTATATAATATATATATATATATATATATATATATATATATTTTTTTTATTATCACACTGGCCGATTCCCACCAAGGCAGGGTGGCCCGAAAAAGAAAAACTTTCACCATCATTCACTCCATCACTGTCTTGCCAGAAGGGTGCTTTACACTACAGTTTTTAAACTGCAACATTAACACCCCTCCTTCAGAGTGCAGGCACTGTACTTCCCATCTCCAGGACTCAAGTCCGGCCTGCCGGTTTCCCTGAATCCCTTCATAAATGTTACTTTGCTCACACTCCAACAGCACGTCAAGTATTAAAAACCATTTGTCTCCATTCACTCCTATCAAACACGCTCACGCATGCCTGCTGGAAGTCCAAGCCCCTCGCACACAAAACCTCCTTTACCCCCTCCCTCCAACCCTTCCTAGGCCGACCCCTACCCCGCCTTCCTTCCACTACAGACTGATACACTCTTCAAGTTATTCTGTTTCGCTCCATTCTCTCTACATGTCCGAACCACCTCAACAACCCTTCCTCAGCCCTCTGGACAACAGTTTTGGTAATCCCACACCTCCTCCTAACTTCCAAACTACGAATTCTCTGCATTATATTCACACCACACATTGCCCTCAGACATGACATCTCCACTGCCTCCAGCCTTCTCCTTGCTGCAACATTCATCACCCATGCTTCACACCCATATAAGAGCGTTGGTAAAACTATACTCTCATACATTCCCCTCTTTGCCTCCAAGGACAAAGTTCTCTGTCTCCACAGACTCCTAAGTGCACCACTCACTCTTTTTCCCTCATCAATTCTATGATTCACCTCATCTTTCATAGACCCATCCGCTGACACGTCCACTCCCAAATATCTGAATACGTTCACCTCCTCCATACTCTCTCCCTCCAATCTGATATTCAATCTTTCATCACCTAATCTTTTTGTTATCCTCATAACCTTACTCTTTCCTGTATTCACCTTTAATTTTCTTCTTTTGCACACCCTACCAAATTCATCCACCAATCTCTGCAGCTTCTCTTCAGAATCTCCCAAGAGCACAGTGTCATCAGCAAAGAGCAGCTGTGACAACTCCCACCCTGTGTGTGATTCTTTATCTTTTAACTCCACGCCTCTTGCCAAGACCCTCGCATTTACTTCTCTTACAACCCCATCTATAAATATATTAAACAACCACGGTGACATCACACATCCTTGTCTAAGGCCTACTTTTACTGGGAAAAAATTTCCCTCTTTTCTACATACTCTAACTTGAGCCTCACTATCCTCGTAAAAACTCTTCACTGCTTTCAGTAACCTACCTCCTACACCATACACTTGCAACATCTGCCACATTGCCCCCCTATCCACCCTGTCATACGCCTTTTCCAAATCCATAAATGCCACAAAGACCTCTTTAGCCTTATCTAAATACTGTTCACTTATATGTTTCACTGTAAACACCTGGTCCACACACCCCCTACCTTTCCTAAAGCCTCCTTGTTCATCTGCTATCCTATTCTCCGTCTTACTCTTAATTCTTTCAATTATAACTCTACCATACACTTTACCAGGTACACTCAACAGACTTATCCCCCTATAATTTTTGCACTCTCTTTTATCCCCTTTGCCTTTATACAAAGGAACTATGCATGCTCTCTGCCAATCCCTAGGTACCTTACCCTCTTCCATACATTTATTAAATAATTGCACCAACCACTCCAAAACTATATCCCCACCTGCTTTTAACATTTCTATCTTTATCCCATCAATCCCGGCTGCCTTACCCCCTTTCATTTTACCTACTGCCTCACGAACTTCCCCCACACTCACATATATATATATATATATATATTATTTTTTTTTTTTTTTCAACAAGTCGGCCTCTCCCACCGAGGCAGGGTGACCCAAAAAAAAAGAAAGAAAATCCCCAAAAAGAAAATACTTTCATCATCATTCAACACTTTCACCACACTCGCACATTATCACTGTTTTTGCAGAGGTGCTCAGAATACAACAGTCTAGAAGCATACACATATAAAGATACACAACATATCCCTCCAAACTTCCAATATCCCAAACCCCTCCTTTAAAGTGCAGGCATTGTACTTCCCATTTCCAGGACTCAAGTCCGACTATATGAAAATAACCGGTTTCCCTGAATCCCTTCACTAAATATTACCCTGCTCACACTCCAACAGATCGTCAGGTCCCAAGTACCATTCGTCTCCATTCACTCCTATCTAACACGCTCACGCACGCTTGCTGGAAGTCCAAGCCCCTTACCCACAAAACCTCCTTTACCCCCTCTCTCCAACCCTTTCGAGGACGACCCCTACCCCGCCTTCCTTCCCCTATAGATTTATATGCTTTCCATGTCATTCTACTTTGATCCATTCTCTCTAAATGACCAAACCACCTCAACAACCCCTCTTCTGCCCTCTGACTAATACTTTTATTAACTCCACACCTTCTCCTAATTTCCACACTCCGAATTTTCTGCATAATATTTACACCACACATTGCCCTTAAACAGGACATCTCCACTGCCTCCAACCGTCTCCTCGCTGCTGCATTTATAATATATATATATATATATATATATATATATATATATATATATATATATATATATTATATATATATATATATATATATATATATATATATATATATATATATATATATATATATATATATATATATATATTTATATATATATATATATATTTATATATATATATATATATTTATATATATATATATATATATATTATATATATATATATACAGTGGACCCCCGGTTAACGATTTTTTTTCAGTACTGACCGAATTTGTTCCCATAAGAAATATTGTGAAGTAGATTAGTCCATTTCAGACCCCCAAACATACACGTACAAATGCACTTACATAAATACACTTACATAATTGGTCGCATTCGGAGGTAATCATTATGCGGGGGTCCACTGTATATATATACACACACACACACACACACACGTTAATCAATAACAACACTGCAACTAGGCGGGGAATCGAATCCGTGTTGTTTTAGCCCACCTGATGGTTAGCGAAAATTCATGGCACTAACCCACTGGACCATACAATCCTACATTATTATTATAAAGGGGAGCGCTAAACCCGTAGGATTATGCAACGCCTGTGGGGGGGGGGATTGGGAAGGTACTCAGGCTTAATTCAGGGAACCGGAGCACAGATCCAATTCCCTAGATCAAGAGCTGCTCACCAACATCAAGGAACCTTCCTTGAGGGGGATACAATCCTACAAATAATTTGAGCCTAGCAAACTAGGCTTGCTTCAAGTTGCAAGGACATATGATGGTGTGGGTGCCTGAGAGCTAATTTCATTCTACTCCCCATTTGGTATACTAGCCTCCACAAGCAGTGTATATATATAGCACTGTAACCACGAACAAGTGGTATTTAATAACAACACTGCATCTATGAAAGATGAGGCGAATCATAGAATTGATGAGGGGAAATAGGAGAGTGGTGCACTGAAGAGTCTGGGGAGACAAAGAACTTTGTCCATGGAAGCAAAGACGGGAATGTATGAGAGTATAGTTATACCAATGTTCTTTATGGGTGTGAAGCATAGGTGGTGACTGTTGCAACAAGAAGGCTGGAGGCAGTGGAGATGTCATGTCTGAGGGCAATTTGTGGTGTCAATATAATGATGAGAATTTTGTAGTTTGGAAATTAGGAGAAGGCGTGTGATTACTAAAACTATTATCCAGAGGGCTGAGGAGGGTTGTTGAGGTGATTCGGACATGTAGAGAGGATGAAACAAAATAGAATGACTTCAAGAGTGTATAAATCTGTAGTGGAGGGAAGGTGGGGTAGGGGTCAGCCTAGGAAAGGTTGGAGGGAGGGGATAAAGGAGGTTTTGTGAGAGAGGAGCTTGGACTTCCAGCAAGCATGCATTAGCATGTTAGATAGGAGTGAATGGAGGCAAATGGTTTTTAGGACTTGACATACTGTTGGTGTGTGAGCAGGGTAACATTTATGAAGGGATTCAGGAAAACCAGCCGGCCAGACTTGAGTCCCAGAGATGGGAAGCAGTGTCTGCACTCTGAAGGCGGGGTGTTAATGTTGCAGTTTTATAACTGTAGTATAAGTGCACCTCTGGCAAGACAGTGATTGAGTGATTGATGATGAAAGTTTTTCTTTTTCAGGCCACCTTGCCTTGGTGGGAGACTGCCAATGCATTAATAATAAAATAAAAATATATTTTGTAAAGTTTAACTATAGTTTTACATACACAAAACAATGATAAATATAAACAATACCTACCTTTAATGAAGACTCTTGTTGGCATATGGAAGGTGAGGAGGGGTGAGGGAGTAAGTTTATTCAGATATACACAAATACAGTTACATAGATTATCATACATAGCAGCATATGTGTAAAGTACCTAGGATAACCCAAAAAAGTCAGACAGTGACTTGCTTCCATTTGGGGTTGTTTGGAAGGGAAACCCCCCTCCATAATGGCTTCAGGTAACATGTCTCTATCTGGGGTTACTTCCCTTCTTTGTTTTTTAATGGCACTAGGACCAGCTTGAGTCACTGGACCCCTGTCACACAAAATATCTGTCCAGAAAGCTCTGTTTCTGGCTCCTCCTTAAGATTTGCCTGAAGTGGGCTAAGGTTTTATCACTGAACATGTTGCAGATATGGCTTGTTTCAGCTTGGTCAGGGTGATATTTCTCAGCAAAAGCTTGTACCCTACTGCACATTTCACAAATCTTAATTTCTGAAGAAGGCACCTCCTTCCCCCTCTCTTCCTCCTCCTCTGAAGCAAGTTCCTCAGCTGTGGTCTGTTGCTGTTCAAGTTCAAGCTCTTGCAGTTCTTCCCTGTGGTCCTCCACCAACTCTTCCACAGCCTAGCCACTCACTTCCAACCCCAGGGACTTCCCCAGTGCCACAATAGAGTCCACAGGGTCGTCAGGTTCAGCCTCAAACCTTTCAAAATCCCTCTCTTGGACACAATCTGGCCACAGTTTTCTCCATGCAGAGTTCAAAGTCCTGGAAGTCACTCCCTCCCAATTATTATTATTATTATAATCAAGGGGGAAGCACTAAACCCGTAGGATTATACAGCGCCTATGGGGGGATGGAAGGCATTCAGGCTTAATTCAGGGAACTGGAGCACAGATCCAATTCCCTAGATCAAGAGCCCCTCACCAACATCAAGGAACCTTCCTTGAGGGGACTCCCTCCCAAGCCTTACCTATAAGGCTTATGTAATGTAAGATAGTGAAGTGATTCCTCCAGAACTCTCTTAGGGTCAACTGAGTGTCCGAGGTCACCTCAAAGCACTTTTGAAACACTGCTTTGGTATAGAGTTTTTTGAAGTTAGAAATGACCTGCTGGTCCATGGGCTGGAGGAGAGTGGTGTTAGGGGGCAAGAACTTCACTTTTATAAAACTGAAGTCCCTAAACACTTGGTCTTCCAAGTCTGGAGGATGTGCAGGAGCACTGTCCAGTACCAGGAGGCACTTGAGTGGCAATTTCTTTTCCAGGAAGTATTTTTTCACACTTGGGCCAAATACATCATTAACCCACTCTTTGAAAATTTGCCTTGTGACCCATGCCTTATGATTAGCTTTCCACATCACACACAATCTATTCTTCATGACATTGTTTTTCTCGAACACTCTGGGATTTTCTGAGTGATACACAAGTAAAGGCTTCACTTTGAAATCCCCACTAGCATTACCACACAATAGTAAGCGTGTCTTTCATAGGCTTGTGTCCTGGCAGTGCCTTTTTCTCCTTGGTAATGTAGGTCCTGTTTGGCATTTTCTTCCAAAACAGGCCTGTTTAATCACACTTGAAACACTTCTTGGGGTTCGAATCCTTCAGCTTTTACATAGTCCAGGAATTTGTGAACAGTTTTCAGCAGCACATTTGTCAGAACTTGCAGCCTCACCATGCCTTCCAACAGTGTGTCTGCCACTATGCTTCTTTTATCTATCAAACCATCCTTTGCTGGCCCTAAATTCACAAACTGCAGCACTTGTTCCAGGCATTTTCTTTGCAAGATCCTCATGCAACTGCCTTGCCTTCTCACAAATATCAGACTCCACAACACTCCCACTAATTGTTTTTCCTTCATCCACAATAACAACAACTTTTCCATCTCTTCCATTATTGGCCTTTATTTAGTTAGAAAAGTTACTCCTTTTGCAACATTAGCATCCTTGATTTGTTCTTGCTTTGCCAGGATGGAGGTAATTGTTTATTTATTCTTGCTGTACATCCTGGCAAGTTCCAGCAACCTCATACCACTCTCAAACTTTTCGATCGCTTCACACTTAAATTCCATGATGTTTCTCATGTTCTTTACCACAGGAACTTTCTTTGGAGCCATGGTTACTTATTTCACAGTTGCACTGCAAAAATATATCCACAAACTACAATGGGAAATAAACGAAATGTTTGGATGTATGAGCAGAAGTTTCCTCAGCCACCGACACTCACAACCAAACTGACGTGCAAGCAGCCCCAGCCAGCGGACGAATGTGTCCCAAACGGCCGATCACTGAATTAATGGCCGATAACTGAGTTGGCCGATAACAGAAGCAGCCAATAACCGGGGGTCCACTGTATTGAAGTGTATTTTTCCTGCCTCTGATGTAGGAATTCCACTGTAACGAATTAATGGTTTTCAGTTAATTTAAATGAGGAAAACTGATTCAGCATACAAACCAGGATACGAACAAGGTCACGGAACGGATTAAGTTCGTAAGCCGAGGTTCCACTGTATGTACCAATGTGCACAAGAAGCACTCATTAAGTTTCATCAGGAAAAGGATCAGAAGAATGCAAGAGCACATAGCCCGAAACAGGACAGATAACCGCTGAATGAACTTTAGGCTCTTGTAACTCGACACATACTAGGGAAAACTGGGACAGCAACACCTGGCGCTCTCCCCGATCACCCGAGGCCACGAATATTCCACTGTAAACAAGCCATTATTCACAAAGATAAGTATGCCAACAACGAGAAGCGATAAAATCTACGGGCTAATTGGGTCAGTGAAGTCAATGTGTGGAGGCAACGGAAAGCACACAAGCAAGGAGGAATCAGAATGCTGTGAAGGAAAAGATTGCTGCGAGGGTTGTGAAAAATAATTGGGGGCATAAGGAGGTGCACTGGTGTCCGTTGACGGTTTCGTTCCCACAATATAACACCAAGTGTTTCAGTGGACAAGGAGGATGCCGAAACCATGATTTCAGAGACAGGTGAGGTAAAGTAGAGATCAGGAAGACTATGGAGGGAACCAAAGAGGTCTGAGAGGGGAGGGGAGTAATAACCTGGAGAGATGTGCCAGCGGTGACAGAAGAGCCCTGCGGTGGAACAGGAGAGGAAGGAGGCTGGAGGGGGACTAGGGAAGTAGTCTGGGGGAGGGGAGGGAATAGGAGAAGAGGGGGACCACACTAGGGAAGGTGAAGATCCACCTTCATGTAAGAGTTAGAAAGGTCGAAAAGAAAAACTGTTGGGGAATTGTAAGCACTGGAGGAATGCGAAGACTTGGGCTTAGGAGACAGGCTCAATTTCACAGGCGATAGGCATGAAGAAGGTGCCAGCGTGTGAGGCCTCACAGACTGTGAAACTAGCAAGCGAGATGAAGTGGAGGTAGGAAGAGGTAAGGAGGTGAGCGTTTCAGAGGGTAAAACCCCAAAAGAATTAGAGATCGGGGTGACCCTGGAAGACATGACACCAGAGGTCCTGGTAGGCAGGGGGACTGCCAAGGTTGGAGATCTCCTAGCTACTTGAGAATAAGGAACACGAGGAAGATTCCCCTGAAGGGGGAGCAAAGAGACAGCCATAGCATAAGTAAGGCCTTCGCTCTCAAGACAATGGATTTCACGTTCATTAAGATAGACCTGACACTGGCGGGACAAGGAAGTATGAGTTTCCTTGTAATTAAGACAAGTGGGGGGAAGACTGCAAGATGTATCAGTATGATCTGCGACACCGCAGACCGGGCACTCCACCACAGACCTGCAGTATTTTGCGGGATGTCCAAAGTGCCAACAATTTCGACAGTTGGGGTGTGGGGCCCACTTTACAGACCCCTAGTGACGTCCTGCGATATAAACGGAGGACGGGAGTTGACAACAGTCAAAGTTTAAGCAGGCAACATTACTGGAAAAGCACCTCTGCCCACGAGCAGGCAGGACATACTTAGGTATCTACCTTGAGAATCGGAAGGTCTTGAAGGGCTAATTGCACTAAAATATCACCGCAAGACGGAAAATTACACTGTACAATGGTACGCGGTAAAACCACCGTATCACTGCAAGAACTGAGAGTAGCATGTTTGTAAACTGTGATAGGAATGTTATCAATGGAATTAAGATGGGAAAGATCACAAGCTTGGTCTGCATTCTGAACTGTAACAATGCGCGCACCACTCCGAAGAGTGTGAAAGGATATATTTTAGCCAACGTGTCGTAAAAGAGCTTTACCAATACTGTGGTCTGAAAGATAATCAGTTGGAGAAGTCGGGTGTAAGGAAAAGAATTTGGTCCACTGTGTACCTGTAAACATGGTGTGTAAAGGAAGTGGGTGTCATGTAGGTCATTTCTGGGTGGAACGAGTAGAAATTGAAGAACTGTCGTCAGTATATGGTCTGGAACATTTAGGCGTAGGACCGCGGGCGGCCTGACCTGAGGCAGGTGGGCAGTCTAAAAACCGCCGCACTATATTTGGGGAAGCCAGAAGCATATTAGACATGCAAGAGGTAGATTCACTAGAAGAAACAGGCGGAGCCCTGGCACCTGGAGCAGGTGACGAAGCATCACCAGCAGGAGGTAGATGGGTATGGGAAGTCTGGAGAATGGTCCAATAATGAAGCAAGGTCAGAACAGGATGCAGTAACTAAAAGGGAACTGGGAGGAGGAAGGGGATCATGGAACGAAGACTCCATGATGGTGGCACCACTATTATTTTAAGGATAAAGAAAAAGGGGGGAAAAAAAAAAGAGGGACAGTTACTAGGGTCGTAAGTTCCCTTCCTCGTGCAAGAGGACCTCGATACCACCAGCAGTGCAGATACAACAAGGAACCTGTGCCATACCCTACCCTTCAAACCGGTAAACCAGCGCTCCAGGATAGCAACCTCACATCTACTGAGCCACCTCGACGGACAGAAGAGAGGGCGGTCAGATACCCGCCACAAAGCACACCTCCTTCGGCTGCCACCTCCCAGAACTGGCAGGCAGCCTCTGGAGATACACTCATTACTTGCAGGATACCACACCCCACCTCCTAGAAATCCGGGAAGGAAGCAGGGTACCTCCAGATGATCCAGATTCAACGGCAAACTACACTACTCCCAAGGAACCCCACGGAGAGGGATGAACCCTGGCACACTTCCCCTACCTAGAAACAGTAATGCCAGATGGGAGGACCCCAGAGGATACAAATGGGGCGGGGAAAACGGAGGAATGGGAGGGGGAGGAAAGGGGGAAAAGGGGGGGATGGGATAGGAAAGGGGGGATTTGGGGTTAATTAGGTTCAGTCTGAAGAAGACCAAAAGGTTCAATTCCTCAGACCAAGAGCCTCTTTACCACGACAAGAAGCCCCCTTTAAAGAGGCTAGCAGTGCATGTCAAGGTCAAAGAGTGTGTCTGACATCAAGAAACCTCCCTGAAGGGTTATAGATGTATGATGCCTGGAAGTTTTCCATTGGGTTTTGATATATTCGCATGCCAATACAATTTTTTTTTTCACTCAAGTACTAAACCCACAGGGGCCATACAGCACTTGGGAAACTGGAGGTAGTCAGGTTTGATCTAAGGGAGGATCAGGTCCAATTCCTTGGATTAAGAGGGGATTTGTATCATATTTAGGGGGAAGTGCTAAACCCATAAGTGTTATAAGCACCTGGGAAATGAAAGGATGTTTTTCTATTTACAAAGTACTAGAACCATCTGTTTATTCAGCACTTAAAATATTTCGTTTTTAACATTATATAACAAATTTACACTATTAATACCGACTTGCTACTGTCATGACCAATTCACTCTCACATTACATAAATCACAATTACGGCGCTAGTAAAACTATTCAAGATCTACTTTAAGCATCCTGCAATCTATATCCATAAAACATTCCATGTCAGCGGCCAGGTGTGAGAGTAGAGATGAAGAATTTTTTTTTTTTTTTTTTTTTACACAATGGCTGTCTCCCACCAAGGCAGGGTGACCCAAAAAGAAGCGCTTTCACCATCATTCACTCTATTGCTGTCTTGCCAGAGGCAGGCAGATACTACAGTTCAGGTGCCTTCCAAACTGCAATATCCCCAACCCCTCTTTCAGACTGCAGACACTGTACTTCCTACCTCTAGGACTCAAGTCTGGCTAACCAGTTTCCCCGAATCCCTTCACAAAATGTTACCTTCCTCACACTCCAACAGTTCATCAAATCCCAAAAAACATTTGCCTTCAATCACTCCTATCTAACATACTCTCTCACACACACACATGCTGGATGTCTAAATGGGAAATGTCCGATCATTCATGCCAAGAGTGGCTGGATTCATAGTCAAGCACGCTCCCTACATGTAGGACAAGTGGCACCCCTCCCAAAGACACCTGCTACCCCTAGGAACAAACCCAACCGCCATGTTAAGGTGACCCAGGATCGTCAATGGACTAGGAAATGAAAGGCAAACAAGTCCAATCTAACCATACCACGGGCAGGATTTGAACCCGCGGTCAGTCTCAAAACTCCAGACCATCGCGTTAGCCACTGGACCAGCTAGCCACAATAAGATTCGTCCAACTAGGTATATTTCTGCACCATAGGAAGGTTAGCATAGGCACCACTGTGATCACAAATGCAAGTTTTTACAGATGAATCTCCAGCTACCGTGGCCGTGACGAACTCTAGCTCAAGCTAGCTGGAGATTCATCTGTAAAAACTTGCATTTGTGGTCACAGTGGTGCCTATGCTAACCTTCCTATGGTGTAGAAATATACCTAGTTGGACGAATCTTATTGTGGCTAGCTGGTCCAGTGGCTAACGTGACGGTCTGGAGTTTTGAGAGACTGACCGTGGGTTCAAATCCCACCCATGGTATGGTTTGTTTGCAATCGTGGCATTACGATTTCATGAGTCAAGTCCAATCTAATTAATGGGAGGATAAATTCAGTTCTCTGGTTAACAAGCTCATCAGCATTAAAGCACCTACCATGATGTTAGGTGCCAGTGCATAGCTCAGGTGCATGGTAACCTCAACTGGGACAGACAAGGCATAGGTTTCTAGGCCCAATGTCAAGTCATGTACTAAACTTACTAGATCTGGGGTGGGGCCTAGAACCTCACTTGCTATAGCAAATTAAATTCTAACTTTATTTCTTCCTCACCAAGAGCCTAAAGCGAAGCTCAGGACAACCCCAGCTGAAAGATTCAGCTGACTCATCAAAAAGCATTTTGCCCATGCACAGCAAACACATGGAAGTGACAATCAAGTCTTCTTAACCATAGCTACAGTGGTACAGAGAACCCAAGCTGGTACAGCCCATGACTTTCTCCAAGCTATTTCTTTCACCATAAAAGGGTGACTGCCCAGTGGGTATCCATTAAGTGCTCATAATGTTGCAGTGGCTAAGGATAGTTTGAAATTTGGTATGAAGCCTTAAGAACAATGAAGGCTACAAAAATTTATTCTAATCCAGAAACCTTTCATTTTCTAGCAAGTGTACAATCAGCGGATTTAATACCTAACTAACGTAAACAAATTTTGCAATATTTAAGATACAAAATTAAAAATGCATGTATGAACTTTACATTTCTAAGACTATGTACAAAACTTACTCTTTTAAAGAAACGCTAGTATTATACTAACATCAATCCTTATCACTATAAAAAATCTATTGGTTTTTCAAAAAATGCTGCTCAACCTTATGAGCTACAATTCAGAAAAAAAAAAAAAAGCTTTTCAAATGTTATATCATAATAGTGTCTGAAAAAGGCACCAAATTTTGAAAAGTATTTATAATTTACAGCCAATACATATGTACACCAGAAAAACAAAATTACATGTATTAACAGAAAACTAGATTTTCTTCCCCTGTATTAGAAACTATCATAAATTTAGGCATTCATTGAAATAATTCAAAATCTAATGTAAAGGCCCACTGATGTAATTTTTCCCTAGACAGTATAGAACAAAACAGAGGCAAGAAAATAGAGAGAAGCCAAAGGCATATAAACAAGTCATAGTTTTCAATATGTACATTGTAGAAAGACTTAAAACTAAAGAGTATATAATAAAAATTAATATTTACTGCCCATACTCAAACTGTATAATAATCTACCTATTACTTAATAAGTTTCTAAATAGGTCAGATCTAACTTATGGACCACTTGTACTTTCACCTGACGGATGTAAATTATCTCAACTGTAGCAAACTCCCTTCATAAAATCAGCCTCTAGTGTTTCATCAAGCTCAATCCACTATTCTTGAAGTGTTTCCTTACATTTCTGATGAGACAGTTTTACAAGTACAGTTTCGCTAATGTTGATCAGTCGCCATTAATCATTGTAAGTGGTTTATGTTTCATTCGCTGCAGCAAGCACTTCCCTCTTAAAATCCCATCAAATCTGACTACAGTACTTGATAAATATTTTCTAACATCCCCCTACACAATTTTTATAACTTTAAATTATGGAAAAAGAGTATGATTACCTGTTTGCATGCTCATACAAGGTCAAAAAGGGCAACAGGAGAAAGAAGAGTTGTTCTGTCTTCCCATTTAGTTTGTCAAAAAATTTTTTTTAAAGCCTCCATTTACTGTAGCACACACTTCCTCCTGTATCCCTTACAGCTATCTACCACTATTTGTGAAAAAATGCATTCACTAGCTTAAAGGTAAGGCCCAGGAGCTGTATCTCAATCTCTGCAAACACAGCTAGGCATGCAAACACACGAGAAACATACAATGTGTCAACCTTGGAGAAATCAAATACAATAAAAGTTTATAGAAGTGAAAAAAATATGGAACAAATTTGGCACTTTCCACCTACATGTTTAGTATATATACAGTACATTTTGTATACAATACCAAAATTCAGCTTACTACTCTGCATATACTTTAATAACAAAGGATTGGCCTCCTGTCACTGGTCTTACTTCCGAAAGTGGTAGCGGGTCTTAGGCGTGTCTCTGAAAGATATTCAATATTTTAAATTCACTTTTGTGACCAGATATGCATGAAGTGCAAAAATTTATCTAGGCATAAAAAATTAAACTAAATCTTGTTAAAATCTTATTAAAATCATGAGAAACATTAATTTCATGCTTAAATAATGATAAGAGTATGCCTAAAGAAGTTTACCCTCTGATTTTTTTTTTTCAACAAGTCGGCCGTCTCCCACCGAGGCAGGGTAACCTAAAAAGAAAAATCCCCAAAAAGAAAATACTTTCATCATTCAACACTTTCACCTCACTCATACATAATCAGTGTCTTTGCAGAGGTGCTCAGATACGATAGTTCAAAATCCCTCCAAACTGTCAATATCCCAGACAGACATTGTACTACTTCCCATTTCCAGGACTCAAGTCCAGCTAAATCTATAATAACCAGTTTCCCTGAATCCTTTCACTACATATTACCCTGCTCACACTCCAACAGCTTCCCAAGTTCCAAAAACCATTCGTCTCTATTTACTCCTATCTAACACGCTCACACACACTTGCTGGAAGTCCAAGCCCCTCGCCCACAAAACCTCCTTTACCCCCTCCCTCCAACCTTGTTGACGACGACCCCTACCCCTCCTTCCTTCCCCTACAGATTTATATTCTCTCCAAGTTATTCTACTTTGATCCATTCTCTCAATGACCAAACCTCCTCAAGAACCCCTCTTCAGCCCTCTAATACTTTTAGTAACTCCACACCTCCTCCTAATTTCCACACTCCGAATTATCTGCATAATATTTACACCACACAGTGCCCTTAGACAGGACACCTCCACTGCCTCCAGGTGCCTCCTCACTGCAGCATTTACAACCCAAGCTTCACACCCATATAAGAGTGTTGGTACCACTATACTTTCATACATTCTCTTCTTTGCCTCCATAGATAACGTTTGTGCAGTCAAATTTGAAGGTTATGAAGATCCAATCCCCTCACATAAATTATGTAACTTGCCATTAGCAGCAGATTCAACTAAGGCAAAATCCCAGAGGCCTAAAAATGTGCAGACATGGCCTCTCAATACTGAGGGCAGCAGAGTAATCACTAAAAGCTACAGACATGTAGCACTAACATCCATCATAAAAATAATCTTGAAAGGATGCAGACACACCAAATTACTGACATATAAAGAAATATAAGCTACACAATGCAAGTCAACATGGTTTTAGACAAGTTATGGTTATGACAAGTTAGAGGCCTTAGAATTAAAAGTAATAATAATAATAATAATATTCCTAGGTAGTAGGTTGGTAGACAGCAACCACCCAGGGAGGTACTACCGTTCTGCCAAGCGAGTGTAAAACGAAAGCCTGTAATTGTTTTACATGATGGTAGGATTGCTGGTGTCCTTTTCTCTGTCCCATGAACATGCAAGATTTCAGGTATGTCTTGCTACTTCTACTTACACTTAGGTCACACTACACATACATGTACAAGCATATATATACACACCCCTCTGGGTTTTCTTCTATTTTCTTTCTAGTTCTTGTTTATTTCCTCTTATCTCCAAGGGGAAGTGGAACAGAATTCTTCCTCCGTAAGCCATGTGTGTTGTAAGAGGCAACTACAATGCCGGGAGCAAGGGGCTAGTAACCCCTTCTCCTGTATATATTACTAAATGTAATATATACAGGAGAAGTTTTGCCATAAGCAATAAAAATATAACAGCACCGTACTGTAATATATAGATAACTGGCATAACATATAAGTAAAGATGTATATCAATAATTAAGGGAGAAAGCCAACTCATTGCTGAAAAACACCTTGTTTTCTTTCAAGCTTGCTCATTTTTAAATAAAGCCTCTCCTCAGTTAGCGATGTACTCGTTTACCGGCGACGAACTTATGACGGGATCTCTAACCAGTATGCATACCTAAATAATGTATATTAGAGCTGATTTCCTCCATTCTGTTTATTACAATATACAGTACACTAGTGTATAAACATTTAAAAATATACTAAAAATGTTATAAATGGTGCAAAGGTGACATTAAAATAATATCAAAGATGGTTGACTCAAACCCACTACCATTAAAGCATGCTCCTTGCTTAGCGACGAATTCGTTTACCAATGTGGTCTTAGGAAGAGAACACTGTCATTTAAGTGAGGAGAGGCTGTAATAAAGACAGTTGACTTAATCCATCATAAAATATACAAGCAAGCTGTTTTGCAGTTTTTAAATAATTACAAGTCTGTCCCAAAGTTTTTATATTTTTTCTTTCTTTCTTCAACGCACCAGCTGTATCCCACCAAGGCAGGGTGGCCCAAGAAGAAAAATGAAAGTTTCTCTTCATAAATTTAGTAATGTATACAGAAGGGGTTACTAGCCCCTTGTTCCTTGCATTTTAGTTGTCTCTTACGACACACATGGCTTACGGAAAAAGAATTCTGTTCCATTTCCCCATATTAAAGGGAATTATGATTTTAAAATGCTGAGTTTTAATGTATTAGAAATAAACGTCAGGAACACTATTTGCCATATTTCATTATGAAGCATTATTAAAAAAAATAAAAATATATATAAATTAGGCTAATTGTTTTAGCTGCATATTCCATTTTAAGGAAAATAAGTTTAAGACGTGGAAGCCTTATGGCCCATTCCTAAGATAAAAAATGAAACACTGAAGCTTATGAGCACTTTTGTTTCTAGCAGAAATGACACTTGTTGGGAACAAACTGGGTTACACATGATGCTGTGAAAAGGTTTAAAAACTTATTTACAGACTTCTCACTTTTCTATACATATACAGTACTTTCTGTAGGTAGTAGGTTGGTAGACAGCAACCGCCCAGGGAGGTACTACCGTCCTGCCAAGTGAGTGTAAAATGGAATCCTGTAATTGTTTTACGTGATGATAGGATTGCTGGTGTCTTTTTCTCTCTTAAACATGCAAGATTTCAGGTACGTCTTGCTACTTCTACTTACACTTAGGTCACACTACACATACATGTACAAGCGTATATATACACACACCCCTCTGGGTTTTCTTCTATTTTCTTTCTAATTCTTGTTTATTTCCTCTCATCTCCATGGGGAAGTGGAACAGAATTCTTCCTCCGTAAGCCATGCGTGATGTAAGAGGCGACTAAAATGCCGGGAGCAAGGGCCTAGTAACTCCTCCTGTATAAATTACTAAATTTAAAAAGAGAAATTTTTGTTTTTCTTTTTGGGCCACCCTGCCTTGGTGGGATACGGCTGGTTCGTTTGAAAAAAAAAAAGTACTTTCCTAGGCATTTGACGATCATTGATTAGAATAAGAAATATTACAGCTATGGATAAGGAAATACATTTTTGATTATGAGCTGCACCCTACCCAGGTTGATCAACTCTCCTCTTCCCTCCAAAATGACAAGAGCCCAGTACATACTTTAAAACAGAGAGGAAGTTAACTTACAGATTTCTAGAATATAGCTCAATTTTCTGGCCTGGTTATTTGTTTTATATGTTTTTTTATAATACATGACAACTGTCAAGAATGTAACCAGCACTTCTTGTGGGTTTCATGTACCTACCTGTAGATTTTTTTTATTAGTTTTTCATACAAGAAAAAATATTTAAGGTTCTTATTGATTCCATAACTTCTTTATTTCTTTCACATTTCCTCAGTCTCTTGCAAGTGTTTTAGTTTCCATTGTATCACAAATTCCTGCGTAATATATTTTAGCTTTGGTTTGTCAGCTTCTTATTGCATACATTAGTGAATGTTTCCTCTACTTCTGCAGTATTCTTCACACTGTTTAATTTCTAATCTTTCTCAGAACATTTTATACAAGCAATGCATGCTTCTTTACAATAATCAACTTTTCCCAATTATACTGGGGTTAGAGTGCTGAGGACAGTACCTCAGGAAGTGCAATACAGTTCTTTTTTTTTTTTTGGTCACAATCAGTTTCCTGTATTAAGCTAAATTTACTAAACATTCCATCACAGAGGTTCATCTATGCCACAACACAAGAATTTATGCAAAAGTGCACTATAATGAGATTGCACTCAGGAGTGTTGTATAAAACTGAACTGATTCATTCATTATCCACATCTAGAATGTGAGTTCTGGAGGCAGAAAGTACAGTGCTTACACACTAAAGGATGGAGGAAAAGTCTTAGTTCAGTTATCTAAATTATAAGAAGTCCCCTTACTTCTGCCAAGTGTTACTGAATGAATGATCATGAATGCTTCCTCATTTGAGATCACCCTACTTTAGTGGGAAATGACTGTTGAGGCAAAACAATAAATCTATAATTAACACACTTTACCCCAATGGTATTTTCATGTGCATTCGGTGGGAGACGGCCGACTTGTTGAAAAAAAAAAAAAAATTTCCTTGTCTTTTATTATTAAAACAGATGAGATAATTAGTCATTTGCTCATGACAACTTAGTTGCATTCTATGACATGTGCTTACAGCAATTGAACATATTTCTAATAGTTTCATTAATAAAATGCTATGCAAATAAACTGGCCCAAAATACAAAGTGGCCTCCCAGCAGAGACCAAAAAACTGGGTAACTTAATCTTTAAGTTTTATTTATCATCAAAATTTTGTAAGTTGCTGTAATTACTAATAAAAGAATAAAACATTCCTAAAAAAGCACTAAAAACTGACAATTACAATATTCACTATAGCATATAAAAATACATCAATTATCATCTACTAGCAGACCTCACCTAGCCTGAAGTGGAGTGCGTGAGAGTAGGGAACGTCGACGAGTGTTTACTGAAGGCAAGCCACCTAGAAGGCTGCCACCATTATCAGGGGTTGGCTGCTGTACCCCAGAATATATATTCTCATCGGTTACATTGATAAAAGTGCTCCAATAATCGGAAGATATTTCCAAAAGCTTCTCCATAACCTGGAAGCAAGAGATCATGTAAATATAAATTCAGAATTTTTGCTTTTTGCACTGGCCCATGCCAGAAATTATCAATTTTTTTCCTATATTTTTTGCATTAGTCTATCCTAGTTTCTGAGGGATTTTTAAAGAAATCAAAAACAAAATATACTCCAGCTAAAACTTAGGAAAAAAAAAAAAAAAAAAAAAGTAAGAGTACTGAAAAAGTAGAGCCAAAAACTTCACAACACACTTTTTTTTTATTGAACATGTCGGTTGTCTCCCACCGAGGCAGGGTGACCCATAAAGAAAGAAAATCCCCAAAACTAAAATACTTTCATCATTCAACACTTTTGCCTCACTCATACATAATCAGCCAAAACACTGATTACCATAAGCAAAAAGGAGCACTGAGTAGGCCTACTGACCCATGCTAAGCAGGTCTTACACCCATTTCATATGAATTAAAATGCAATGCAGCAAGCCCACTGGCCTATGCTAGGCAGGATGGTATGCCTTATTCACAACATATGTTTAATAGAGACTGATAAAGAACTGTCAATTTATGCATTTACACTGTGTCAGCACATTTATCCACATCTAGAATATCAGTAGATGGCAAGTGGAGGGATGGTCCACTGTGGGAGGGAGGATAAGACATGCTACCACCTTCCTTTTACCCTGGATTGGCTTACTGTATTCACCCCACACAATTATATTCAGCATGCTTCCCTATATCATAATAAAATTAATAACATTTCTTTTATCCTATGCAACCATGACTGGTATTTCATATTAATAAACTGAAGGGATTCAGGGAAACCAGTTAGCTGCTCTTGATTCCTGGAGGTGGGAAGTACAGTGCCTGCACTCTGAAGGAGGGGTGGAGATATGTTGCATTCCTTTTAGCCCTTTGATTGTTTCAGTCGTAAATATACGTACATCTTACGAGCCAATGTGTTTGACGTACAGTGGTCCCTCGATAATCGTAGGGCTCGAGTCATAAATTTCGGAAATCATAGCGATATTTTTGTAAAAACACGGGCTCGCTAATCATAGATTGACTCGCGAATAGTAGTTCGTCCGGGACGTGTATGCACGCTATGAGCCGGGGCGGCCTCCCTACCCAGCCAGTGTGGTATTGTTTACCAGTGAGCGAAGGTCCCCTCACTTGCTCCTACAAAATATTTCATAATATTCCAATCATTTTAGTGCTTGCAAGTACTAAATAAGCTACCATGGCTCCAAAGAAAGCTCCTAGTGCCAAGCCTTTGATAAAGAAGGTGAGAAATACGATTGAATTTAAGAAAAACATCATAGAACAATATGAAAGTGGCGTAAATGTGGCCGAACTGGCCAGGATGTATAACAAACCCTATACAACCATGTTCCATCGTGGCCAAGAAAAAGGAAATCAAGGACGCTGTTGTTGCAAAGGGGGTAAATATGCTGACAAAAATGAGATCACCAGTACTCAAAGAGGTTGAGAAGTTACTGTTGGTGTGGATAAACGAGAAACAATTAGCAGATAATATTATGAGGTCGATTATTTGTGAAAAGGCTAGGCAGTTGCACGATGATCTGGTAAAGAAATTGCCTGCAAATAGTGATGTGAGTGAATTTAAGGCCAGCAAAGGCTGGTTTGAGAGATTTAAGAACCATAGTGGCATACACAGTGTGGTAAGGCATGGTGAGGCTGCCAGTTCGGACCACAACGCGGCTGAAAAATATGTGCATGAATTCAAGGAGTACATAGAGGCTGAAGGACTGAAACCTGAACAAGTGTTCAATTGTCAAGAAACAGGCCTCTTTTGGAAGAAAATGCCAAAGAGGACCTACACAGGAGAAAAAGGCACTGCCAGGACACAAGCCTATGAAAGACAAGCTGACACTCATGTTCTGTGCTAATGCTAATGGGGATTTCAAAGTGAGGCTGTTACTAGTGTACCATTCTGAAAATCCCAGTGTGTTCAGGAAAAACAATGTTATGAAGAGTAAATTGTGTGTGTTTTGGAAATCTAATAGTAAGGCATGGGTCACGAGGGACATTTTTGTCGAGTGGTTCAATGAAGTGTTTGGCCCTAGTGTGAAGAATTACCCCCTGGAAAAGAAATCGGAACCCAAGTGCCTCCTAGTAATGGACAATGCACCTGCTTATCCTCCAAACTTGGATGACCTAATTTTCGAGGAGTTTGGGTTCATCACAGTGAAGTTCTTGCCCCCCAATACCACTCCTCTCCTCCAGCCCATGGACCAGCAGGTCATTGCAAACTTTAAAAAACTCTACACCAAAGCAATATGTCAAAGGTGCTTGAATGTGACCTCAGACACTCACTTGACCCTAAGAGATTTTTGGAGAGAACACTTCAGCATCCTCCATTGCATAACCCTTATAGGTACGGCTTGGGAGGGAGTGACTACCAGGACTTTGAACTCTGCTTGGAGAAAACTGTGACCAGATTGTGTCGACAAGAGGGATTTTGAAGGGTTTGGGGCTGACCCTGATGAGCCTATGTCTGTTGTTAAATCTATTGTGGCACTGGGGAGTTCCATGGGGTTGGATGTGAGTTTGGAGGATGTGGAAGAGTTGGTGGAAGACCACAACGAAGAGCTCACCACTGAGGAGCTGCAAGAGCTTCAGCAGGAAGAGCAACAGATTGCAGCTCAGAATCTTGCTGCAGAGGAAGAAGAGATGGAAGAAGGTGCCTTCTGCAGAAATTAAGGAGATTTTTGAAATGTGGGGTAAGATGGAAAGATTAATGGAGAAACATCACCCTGACAAGACTGTTGCAAGCCATGTTGGCAACATGTACAGTTAAAGTCTTGGCCCATTTTAGGGAAGTGTTAAAGAGATGCCAGAAACAGAGCTCTCTGGACAGTTATTTTGCGAGACAGGACTCCAGTGCCTCTCAAGCTGGTCCTAGTGGCATTAAGAAACAGAGAACTAAGCCCAGAAAAGCAATTGGTACCCGAGGTGTTGATGGAAGGGGATTCCCCTTCCAAACTGTAAATAATCCAATCTCTCTCCTCCTCCAATCTTCCATACACTAAGAAGAATTGCCAATAAAGGTAAGTGCTATGCTGTTAATGTTTCATTCATCATGTCCCATTATATTATGTACTACATCTATATTTCATGTAAAAAATTTTTTTGTTTTAATATTTCTGGGTTTCAGGAACGGATTAATTGTATTTACATTATTTCTTATGGGGAAAATTGACTCGAAAATCGTAGATATCGATAATAGCAACACCTCCAGGAGCGGATTAATTACGATAAACGAGGGACCACTGTATATATACTCAAAAATTCTAGAGGCTTCAAATCAAGCGGGAGAAAGCTGGTAGGTCCACATGTGAGAGAATGGGTCTGAGTGGTCAGTGTACACAGTATTATAATAAAAAAAAAAAAAAAAAAAAAAAACTGTTTTTGGATAAAAACGCCAACTTTGAGGTGTATTTTAGTTTAGTATTCTTAGTCTCATTGGATAGAATGGAAAGCATATTACAGAAATAGAGATGATTTTTATTGGTTTTACTATGAAAAGGACCTTGAAATGGAGCTTAAAGTAGGGAAAATGTTTGATTTTTGCAGATGTTCAAGAGTAAACAAATGATGTCATTGTCCAATAAATGTCCAACTAGCCTTTCTAATATGCAGTCATGAATGGGTTGACAGTATTTATACAATTATTACAAATTTTCTGCATAATATTCACACCACACACTGCCCTTAGACAGGACATCTCCACTGCCTCCAACCGCCTCCTCGCTGCTGCATTTACAACCCAGGCTTCACACCTATATAAGAGTGTAGGTACTAGCAGGCCCGGTGGCTAAAGCTCCCGCTTCACACACGGAGGGCCTGGGTTCGATTCCCGGCGGGTGGAAACATTTCGACACGTTTCCTTACACTTATTGTCCTGTTCACCTAGCAGCAAATAGGTACCTGGGTGTTAGTCGACTGGTGTGGGTTGCATCCTGGGGGACAAGATTGACGACCCCAATGGAAATAAGTTACAGTCCTCGATGATGCATCGACTTTCTTGGGTTATCCTGGGTGGCTAACCCTCCGGGGTTAAAAATCCAAATGAAATCTTATCTTACCATACTGTCATACATTCCCTTCTTTGCCTCCATAGAGAACATTTTTTGTCTCCACATATACCTCGACGCACGACTCGCCTTTTTTCCCTCATCAATTTTATGATTAACCTCATCCTTCATAAATCCATCTGCCAACACGTCAACTCCCAAATATCTGAAAACATTCACTTCTTCCATACTCCTCCTCCCAACTTGATATAGAATTTTTCTTTATCTAAATTATTGGATACCCTCATCACCTTACTCTTTTTTCCATGTTCACTTTCAACTTTCTACCTTTACACACTCCCAAACTCATCCACTAACCTTTGCAATTTTTCTTTAGAATCTCCCATAAGCACAGTATCATCAGCAAAAAGCAACTATGTCAATTCCCATTTAGTAATTGATTTCCCATAATTTAATTCCACCCTTCTCCCGAACACCCTAGCATTTACCTCTTTTACAACCCCATCTATACATATATTGAACAACCATGGTGACATTACACATCCCTGTCTAAGACCTACTTTTACCAGGAAGTAGTCTCCCTCTCTTCTACACACCCTAACCTGAGCCTCGCTATCCTCATAAAAACTCTTTACAGCACTTAGTAACTTACCACCTATTCCGTATACTTGCAACATCTGCTACATTGCTCCCCTATCCACTATCATATGCCTTTTCTAAATCCATAAATGCAATAAAAACTTCTTCCTTTATCTAAATATTATTCACATATATGCTTCAATGTAAACACTTGATCTACACATCCCCTACCCACTCTAAAACCTCCTTCCTCATCTGCAATCCTACATTCTGTCTTACCTCTAATTCTTTCAATTATAACCCTACCATTATCAAATGGTATACAATACCGACAGGTTGGTAGATAAGACACACAGACAACATTTAGGCAACTTTATTCCAAAACGTTTCGCCTACACAGTAGACTTCAAGGGTGGACTGATTACATCGTCTTCACATCTCTACTGCTCCCGCCTACTTTCTGTACTCGACTGAAGAAGCCTACTGTGTAGGCGAAACGTTTCGGAATAAAGTTGCCTAAATGTTGCCTATGTGTCTTATCTACCAACCCTACCATACACTTTTCCTGGTATACTCAGTAAACTTATTCCTCTATAATTTTTACAATCTCTTTTGTCTCCCTTCCCTTTATATAAAGGGACTATACATACTCTCCGCCAATCCCTAGGTACCTTCCCCTCTTCCATACATTTATTAAACAAAAATACCAACCACTCCAACACTATATTCTTCCCCCCCGCGCTTTTAACATTTCTGTCATGATCCCGTCAGTCCAGCTGCTTTACCCCCTTTCATTCTACGTAATGCCTCACGAACCTCCCCCATACTCACATCCTGTTCTTCTTCACTCCTTAACGATGGTATACCTCCCTGGCCAGTGCGTGAAATTACCGCCTCCCTTTCTTTGTCGACATTTGAAAGTTCCTCAAAATATTCTCAACATCTACCCAATACTTCCATCTTCCCATCTACTAACTCCCCTACTCTGTTTTTAACTGATAAATCCATTCGTTCCCTAGGGTTTCTTGTTTAACTCACTCCAAATTTTTTTCTTTTCATTAAAATTTCTTGACAGGGCCTCTCCTACCCTATCATCTGCTCTCCTTTAGCACTCTCACCACTCTCTTCACCTTTCTTTTACTCTCCATATACTCTACTCTTCTTATAACACTTCTGTTTAGTAAAAACCTCTCATAAGCTAACTTCTTTTATCACACCCTTTACTTCATCATTCCACCAATCACTCCTCTTTCCTCCTGCACCCACCCTCCTATAACCACAAACTTCTGCCCCACATTCTAATACTGCATTTTTAAAGCTATTCCAACCCTCTTCAACCCCCCACTACTCATACTTGCATCAGCCCACCTTTCTGCCAATAGTTGCTTATATCTCACCCGAACTTCCTCCTCCCTTAGTTTATACACTTTCACCTCCCTCTCACTTGTTGTTGCCATTTTCCTCTTTTCCCATATACCTCTTACTCTAACTGCAGCTACAACTAAATATTGATCCGATATATCAGTTGCCCCTCTATAAACGTGTACATCCTGGAGCCTACCCATTTATCCACCAATGCATAATCTAACTCTAAGTAGTAGGTTTGTAGACAGTAACCGCCCAGGGAGGTACTACCGTCCTGCCAAGTGAGTTTAAAACGAAAGTCTGTAATTGTTTTACATGATGGTAGGATTGCTGGTGTCCATTTTTCTGTCTCAAACATGCAAGGTTTCAGGTACGTCTTGCTACTTCTACTTACACTTAGGTCACACTACACATACATGTACAAGCATATATATATATACACACCCCTCTGGGTTTTCTTCTATTTTCTTACTAGTTCTTGTTTATTTCGTCTTACCTCCATGGGGAAGTGGAACAGAATTCTTCTTCCGTAAGCCATGCGTGTTGTAAAAGGCAACTAAAATGCCAGAAGCAAGGGGCTAGCAACCCCTTCTCCTGTATACAGTGGAACCTCAAAAATCGAACGTATCACATATCGAACGTTTCGAAAGTAGGACCATTTTTTCAGACACACTGTCCCTATTATCGAACGCGCCCCTATTTTCGGACCGCCGGGTATGGGACCTTTCTGCCGCCCGCTCTGTCTGCGCCCCCGCGCAGGCGCCGTGAGCAGTCTAGCTTTGTTTATGTTTGAGTGAACACTAACCTGCGCTCTCACTCACGCATTTTACGATTATTTCGTTGTGTTTAGTGCTTGTGGGACTGAAATAAGCTGCCTTGGGCCCAAAGAAACTTGCAAGTGGTACCCCTGTGGTAAAGAAAGTGAGAAACACCATAGATGTGAAGAAGGAAATAATACAGAAGTATGAGAGTGGTGCGAGACTTGTTGAGCTTGCCAGGATGTGTGGGAAAAAACAAGTCGACCATCGGTTCTATCCTGTCAAAGAAAGAACAAATCAAGGAAGCTGATGTTGTGAAAGGTGTTAATATAGGGAGTGGTTGAGGTGCCTTCTTCAAAGATTAAGGAGATTTGTGCCAAGTGGAATGATGTCCAAATGTTTGTGCAGAAGTACCACCCTGAGCAAGCTGAAACAAGCCATCTTTGCAACAAGTTCAGTGACAGAACCATGTCCCATTTTAGGAAAATGTTAAAGAGGCGCCAGAAACACAGGACTGTGGACAGTTATTTTGTGAGACAGTGGTCCAGTGACTCTCAAGCTGGTACTAGTGGCATTAAAAGACAGAGAAGGGAAGTAACCCCAGAGAGGGCTTTACCTGAAGTCCTCATGGAGGGGGATTCTCCTTCCAAACACTAACCCCAACTCCCTCTCTCCTCCTCCCTATCTTTCAGATGCCATCACCAATCTTCAATAAAGGTAAGTAAAAATGTTATTTTATATGTATTACTATACATAATTAAAAACTATAGTATTTGTTGTATGTAAAACTGTAATTAATCTCTATAAAATGAATTTTTTGTGTGAATATTTTTGGGTTTCTGGAACGGATTAATTGTATTTCCATTATTTCTTGTGGGAAACATTGCTTCGAATTTCAGACTTTTCGAATTTAGAACTAGCTCCTAGAACGGATTAAGTCCAATTTTTGAGGTTCCACTGTATATTACTAAATGTAAAAGGAGAAACTTTCGTTTTTCCTTTTGGGCAACCCTGCCTCGGTGGGATACGGCACGGCCGGTGTGTTGAAAGAAAGAAGACAATCTAACAAACTACTTTCATTACGTGCTAAATCATACCTTGTATATTTATTTATCCTCTTTTTCATAAAATATGTATTACTTATTACCAAACCTCTTTCTACACATAGCTCAATTAAAGGCTCCCCATTTTCATTTACCCCTGGCACCCCAAATTTACCTACTACTCCCTCCACAACATTTTTGCCCACTTTAGCATTGAAATCTCCAACCACAAGTACTCTCATACTTAGTTCAAAACTCCCCACGCATTCACTCAACATTTCCCAAAATCTCTCTCTCCCCTCTACACTTCTCTCTTCTCCAAGTGCATATATGCTTACTGTAACCCACTTTTCACATCCAACCTTTATTTTACTCAACATAATCATTGAATTAATACACTTCTAGTCCCTCTTTTCCTGCCATATCTTTTCCTTCAACATTATTGCTACTCCTCCTTTAGTTCTATTTGAAACCCCTGACCTAATCCATTTATTCCTCTCCACTGAAACTCTCCCACCCCCTTCAGCTTTGTTTCACTTAAAGTCAGGACATCCAGCTTCTTCTCATTCATAACATCCACAATCATTTCTTTCTTATCATTTGCACATTCAGACTTCCCACTTTGACATTTTTCTTCTTATTCTTTTTAGTAATTATTACACAAGAAGGGGTTACTAGCCCATTGTTCCCGGCATTTTAGTCGACTTTTACAACACGCATGGCTTACGGAGGAAAGATTCTTATTCCACTTCCCCATGGATATAAAAAGAAAAGTAATAACACCAAGAACTATTAAGATAAAATCAAAGAAAACTCAGATGAATGTGTATAAATAAACATGTACATGTGTAGTGTGGCCTAAGTGTAAGTAGAAGTAGCAAGACGTGCCTGTAATCTTCCATATTTATCAGACAGACAAAAGACACCAGCAATCCTACCATCATGTAAAACAATTAGAGGCTTTCGCTTTATACTCACTTGGCAGGACGGTAGTATCTCCCTGGGTGGTTACTGTCTACCAACCTACTACAATCCTACTACAAACCTACTACAATCCGCTGTTGTATGGCAAATAAACCGAGGCAAGGGTATGTCTGTAATAATCCACATTTACATCTTTACCAAGCAAATGTCAGCCCACCACAAATTTGTAAAATTTCCATACAAAGCACAAAAAAAAAAATGTAATTTTATGAAAAAATTACAGAAACACACAAAACCTAAATATCACTTAACCCCTTCAGGGTCAAGGCCCAGATCTGAAGTGGTGCCCCAGTGTCCAAGAATTTAAAAAAAAAAGTTATTTTTTCTTATGAAATGGTAGAGAATCTTTTTGTGAGGGTAATAAAACAAAAAGTACGAAATTTGATGGAAAATTGATGAAATTATGCTCTCGCGAATTTTAATGTGTCAGCAATATTTACGAATCGGAGATTTTGCCGACTTTGACTCCCATTTTAGGCCAATTACATTATTCCAGTCAACCAAATTCTTAACTATTTCACTAGTATTACTTCTATTCTATCGATTGAGCACAAGAAATCGCCAAGTCAACTGCTTCAACTACAAATTAAAGTGATCTGAAATTGTTAATTTGGTCAATTTAACACAAAGTTCAAAATATTCCAATTTCAAAATAGGGTCCAGAATAAACAATGTAGGTATTCCTGGAACTAAACTAACATTTCCTCTGTTCATTAGTTACCTTTTGAGGCTTTACAAATAAATTCCATTTTGATTTTTTATTCACAATAAATTTTTATTCACACCAAAAAATAGAAGAGTTACTGTTATGCAATACTGTAATAATTGTATAAATATCATCACCATATTTGTGTATGCATATTAGATCCACCAGCTGGCATGTATTAGACGTGTGAGGTCATTTGTTTACTCTTGAATATCGGCAAAAATTTAACATTTCTGCTACTTTGAGCTCAGTTTCAAGCCATTTCCAGTGCTAAAACCAATCAAAATCATCTCTATTTCTGTAATATGTCTTCCATTCTGTCAAATGAGACCAAGAAATCGCAAATAGAACTATAAAAAACATACGAAAAAACACTGCAAAGTCGCTGTTTTAATCGAAAAATCGTGATTTCAGTTTTTTCTCTCATTATACACAGCGTGCTGTAGGATCTGTTTTATGTGGTGCACACATACCACATACATGTATTCTGTCATATCTAGGCCCAAATGTACCACTCACAGTTTATCAGAGTGAGCTGAGCTCATGACGTAGATCTACGGTTTGGACCCTGAACGTAAAGCCGTAGATCTACAGGACGGACCCTCAAAGGGTTAAATCCTGTAATACCCACACAAGGATGATGGTAAAACAAAAACACAAGGCTGAATGTTTCACATTGACTCCTTCCATGAAATACTGAAACTAATAAAAATTTAGCAAATATTTGAGCACTACTTAACACTTGTATTTTTTTGTACACTTTGGACATAAGATGTAATAAAATTATTCCTACTACTACTTACTGTTTTTTTTTTTATTATTATCACACTGGCCGATTCCCACCAAGGCAGGGTGGCCCGAAAAAGAAAAACTTTCACCATCATTCACTCCATCACTGTCTTGCCAGAAGGGTGCTTTACACTACAGTTTTTAAACTGCAACATTAACACCCCTCCTTCAGAGTGCAGGCACTGTACTTCCCATCTCTTACTGTATTATTATTTATTACTATTAGTGAATTATTATAATAAAAGTATGTACTAGAGGATAAAAAATGCAACATTAATAGTTTACCTGCTGCTGCTGACGGGTCTCCATGACCATAGTTGAGGGATCAGGTTCAGCAACGGAATATCCAACAAGCGTTGGCCCAAACACTTTTGCCAAGTTGGAGATTGGCATTTTGCACTCAGGGCATTCAGCAACTCTACAAAATATAAATACACATAAGAGGGAGAGTGTTTAACATACCCATCTTAACATCTTTATGAACAAGTCTACCATTTTAAACTTTATAACAGATTTGTACTTTCCTACATTACTATTTATACACTAGAGCACTTTCTTTTTTACCACACAGGTCATTTTCTGCCAAGGTTTGGGGGTGGAAGGTCAGGGTGGTGATACAAAGGCAACACATTCATCATCATTTAGTCAATCACCATTATTCCAAAAGTGTAGACATTAATTCAAATGACTCTTGAAATTACAGCAGCTCCACCTATCCATCAAAGTGCAGATAAGGTGCTTACCACCTTCAGAAAACCAGTTTCTTCTGAATCCCTTCATAAATGCCATCATTCCAACATGTCAAATCCAGAAATCTTGTCTCTACTCTGATTTAACACATTCAATTATGTTGTACATGACTAGTGTACAATACTGACAAGATGAAAATTTAGACATGTGCAACATCTAGGTATATTTATTGTAGACATTTTGCCATCAAAAGAAGAAAATCGTCAAAGTGGGAAGTCTGAATGTGCGTGGATGTTGTGCAAATGATAAGAAAGAGATGATTGTGGATGTTATGAATGAGAAGAAGCTGGATGTCCTGGCTTTAAGTGAAACAAAGCTGAAGGGGATGGGAGAGTTTCAGTGGAGAGGAATAAATGGGATTAGGTCAGGGGTTTCAAGTAAGAGTTAGAGATAAAGAAGGAGTAGCAATAATGTTGAAGGATAAGATATGGCAGGAAAAGAGGGACTATAAATGTATTAATTCAAGGATTATGTGGAGTAAAATAAAGGTTGGATATGAAAAGTGGGTTATAGTAAGTGTATATGCACCTGGAGATGAGAGAAGTGTAGAGGAGAGAGAGAGATTTTGGGAAATGTTGAGTGAATGCGTGGGGAGTTTTGAACCAAGTGTGAGAGTACTTGTGGTTGGGGATTTCAATGCTAAAGTGGGTAAAAATGTTGTGGAGGGAGTAGAAGGTAAATTTGGGGTGCCAGGGGTAAATGTAAATGGGGAGCCTTTAATTGAGCTATGTGTAGAAAGAGATTTGGTAACAAGTAATACATATTTTATGAAAAAGAGGATAAATAAATATACAAGGTATGACGGGTGGATAAAAGGTTAACGGGTAGGCTCCAAGATGTACATGTTTATAGAGGGGTAACTGATATATCGGATCATTATTTAGATGTAGCTACAGTTAGAGTAAGAGGTAGATGGGAAAAGAGGAAGGTGGTAACAACAAGGAGGGAAGTGAAAGTGTATAAACTAAGGGAGGAGGAACTTCGGGTGAGATATAAGCGACTATTGGCAGAAAGGTGGGCTAGTGCAAAGATGAGTAGTGGGGGGGTTGAAGAGGGTTGGATGAGTTTTAAAAATGCAGTATTAGAATGTGGGGTAGAAGTTTGCAGTTATAGGAGGGTGGGGGCAGGAGGAAACAGGAGTGATTGGTGGAATGATGAAGTAAAGGGTTTGATAAAAGAGAAAAAGTTAGCTTACGAGAGGTTTTTACGAAGCAGAAGTGTTATAAGAAGAGCAGAGTATATGGAGAGTAAAAGAAAGGTGAAGAGAGTGGTGAGAGTGCAAAAGGAGAGCAGATGATAGAGTGGGAGAGGCACTGTCAAGAAATTTTAATGAAAATAAGAAAAAATTTTGGAGAGAGTTAAACAAGTTAAGAAAGCCTAGGGAACGTATGGATTTGTCAGTTAAAAACAGAGTAGGGGAGTTAGTAGATGGGGAGAGGGAGGTATTAGGTAGATGGCGAGAATATTTTGAGGAACTTTTAAATGTTGAGGAAGAAAGGGAGGCGGTAATTTCATGCACTGGCCAGGGAGGTATACCATCTTTTAGGAGTGAATAAGAGCAGAATGTAAGTGTGGGGGAGGTATGCGAGGCATTACGTAGAATGAAAGGAGGTAAAGCAGCTGGAACTGACGGGATCATGACAGAAATATTAAAAGCAAGCGAGGGGGGGGGGGATATAGTGTTGGAGTGGTTGGTACTTTTGTTTAATAAATTTATGAAAGAGAGGAAGGTACCTAGGGATTGGCAGAGCATGTATAGTCCCTTTATATAAAGGGAAGGGGGACAAGACAGAGTGTAAAAATTATATAGGAATAAGTTTATTGAGTATACCAGGAAAAGCGTACGGTATTGTTATTATTGAAAGAATTAGAGGTAAGACAGAATGTAGGATTGCAGATGAGCAAGGAGGTTTCAGAGTGGGTAGGGGGTGTGTAGATCAAGTGTTTACATTGAAGCATATATGTGAACAGTATTTAGATAAAGGTAGGGAAGTTTTTATTGCATTTATGGATTTAGAAAGGCATATGATAGAGTGGATAGGGGAGCAATGTGGTAGATGTTGCAAGTATATGGAATAGGTGGTAAGTTACTAAATGCTGTAAAGAGTTTTTATGAGGATAGTGAGGCTCAGGTTAGGGTGTGTAGAAGAGAGGGAGACTACTTCCCGGTAAAAGTAGGCCTTAGACAGGGATGTGTAATGTCACCATGGTTGTTTAATATATTTATAGATGGGGTTGTAAAAGAAGTAAATGCTAGGGTGTTCGGGAGAGGGGTGGGATTAAATTATGGGAAATCAAATACAAAATGGGAATTGACACAGTTACTTTTTGCTGATGATACTGTGCTTATGGGAGATTCTAAAGAAAAATTGCAAAGGTTAGTGGATAAATTTGAGTGTGTGTGTAAAGGTAGAAAGTTGAAAGTGAACATTGAAAAGAGTAAGGTGATGACGGTATCAAATTATTTAGATAAAAATTGGATATCAAATTGGGGAGGAGGAGTATGGAAGAAGTGAATGTTTTCAGATATTTGGGAGTTGACATGTCAGTAGATGGATTTATGAAGAATGAGGTTAATCATAGAATTGATGAAGGAAAAAAGGTGAGTGGTGCATTGAGGTATATGTGAAGGCAAGAAATGTTATCTATGGAGGCAAAGAAGGGAATGTATGAAAGTATAGTAGTACCAACACTTTTATATTGGTGTGAAGCTTGGATTGTAAATGCTGCAGCGAGGAGGCAGTGGAGATGTCCTGTCTAAGGGCAATGTGTGGGTGTAAATATTATGCAGAAAATTCGGAGTGTGGTATATTAGGAAAAGGTGTGGAGTTAATAAAAGTATTAGTCAGAGGGCTGAAGAGGGTTTGTTGAGGTGGTTTGGTCATTTAGAGAGAATGGATCAAAGTAGAATGACATGGAGAGCGTATAAATCTGTAGGGGAAGGAAGGCGGGGTAGGGGTCGTCCTCGAAAAGGTTGGAGGGAGGGGCTAAAGGTGTTGTGGGTGAGGGGTTTGGACTTCCAGCAAGCGTGCGTGAGCGTGTTAGATAGGAGTGAATGGAGACGAATGGTTTTTGGGACCCGACAAGCTGTTGGAGTGTGAGCAGGGTAATATTTAGTGAAGGGATTCAGGGAAACCGGTTATTTTATATAACCAGACTTGAGTACTGGAAATGGGAAGTACAATGCCTGCACTCTAAAAGGAGGGGTTTGGGATATTGGCAGTTCGGAGGGACATATTGTGTATTTTTATACGTATATACTTTTAAACTGTTGTATTCTGGGCACCTCTGCAAGTGTGAGTGAGGTAAAAGTGTTGAATGATGATGAAAGTGTTTTCTTTTTGGGGATTTTCTTTCTTTTTGGGTCACCCTGCATCGGTGGGAGACGGCCGACTTGTTGAAAAAAAAAAGTTAGCAATCAATTCTGTATTATCTGTACAACATCCACTTACATTCTAACAACCTAACCTCAAAAATGCTTTTTTCTTTTAATAACTGATACAGACGCTATTAGCCCTTTGTTCCTTGCATTTTAGTTGCCTTTTTCGCTATGTACCACTTATTGAGGAAGGATTTTTCTCTCGCTTCTCAACCTTTAAACTGTCCAAACGTAGATCTACGTTCACTCGTGTAGCGCTCTGAACATAAATCTAAGTTTTATTTTACATGCTTTCACATGTCAAAAAAAAAAAAAAACGTAATCTACGTTCAGAGAGCTACGCAAGAAAACATAGATCTATATTTGGACAGTTTAAAGGTTAATGGAATTTGCAAGGAAACATTAAAGGTCAGGAACTATTAAGGAATGCAGAAAAAGTCTATATACATACACCCATATCTTCATCTTTACATAAATTTAGCATATGCTGGATTTTTTTTTTTTAACAAGTCAGCCGTCTCCCACCAAAGCAGGGAGACCCAAAAAGAAAGAAAATCCTCAATAAGAAAATACATTCATTATCATTCAACACTTTCACCTCACTCACACAATCACTTTTTGCAGAGGTGCTAAGAATACAACACTTTAAAAGCATATACGTATAAAGATACACAACATATCCTTCCAAACTGCCAATATCCCAAACCCCTCCTTTAACCTTTAAACGGTCCAAACGTATATATATGTTTTCTTTGTCATTCATTCAACATTGCCACGATAAGCCTGAGTCACCTAGACATGAGAGAATGGGTGTGCGCACTCACTGTGAGCCATATTAAAATAATTGGGGATGCCTGGGTACCATATGATCTTTTTTCCTTTTAAAAAAGATTTTTTTTTTCACTCAAAAAATTTGGGGCGCTACGCGTGTGAACATATATATACGTTTGGACCATTTAAGGGTTAAAGTGCAGGCATTGTACTTCCCATTTCCAGGACTCAAGTCTGGCTATATAAAAATAACCAGTTCCCCTGAATCCCTTCACTAAATATTACCCTGCTCACACTCCAACAGCTCATCAGGTCCCAAATACCATTCGTCTCCATTCACTCCTATCTTACATGCTCATGCACGCTTGCTGGAAGTCCAAGCCCCTCACCCACAAAACCTCCTTTACCCCATCCCTCCAACCTTTTCAAAGACGACCCCTACCCCGCCTTCCTTCTACAGATTTATATGCTCTCCATGTCATTCTACTTTGATCCATTCTCTCTAAATAACCAAACTACCTCAACAACCCTTCTTCAGCCCTATGACTAATACTTTTATTAACTCCACACCATCTCCTAATTTGCACGCTCCAAATTTTCTGCACAATATTGACGTCACACATTATCCTTAGACAAGACATCTCCACTGCCTCCAACCGTCTCCTCGCTGTAGGTTGGTACACAGCAAGCACCCAGGGTGGTATTACCGTCCTGCCAAGTGAGTGTCAAACGAAAGCCTGTAATTGTTATACATGATGTTAGGATTGCTGGTGTCTTTTGTCTGTCTCATAAATATGCAAGATTACAGGTACGTCTTGCTACTTCTACTTACACTTATGTCACACTACAGTGGTTGTTTTGCATATTCTGAAATCACCTGTTTACTGTGATCTTATTGCACATACATGTATGTACACGTTTATTTATGTGCAAGAAAGGTATGAAATACCGACAATATGAAAGTTAAGACACATGTGCAACATGTTAAGACACATGTTGCACATGTGTCTTAACTTTCACATTTATTTATACACTCATCTGAGTTTTCTTTGATTTTATCTTAATAGTTCTTGTTCTTATTACTGTTCCTTTTATATCCATGGTGAAGTGAAGTAAGAGTCTTTCATCCGTAAGCCATGCGTGTTGTAAAAGTCAACTAAAATGCCGGGAACAATGGCCTAGTTACCCTTTTTCCTGTAATGATTACTAAAAAGAATAAGAAAAAAAAAATTATGTTGGATGTTAGTAGTAATTCAGATTAACCTGCCACCGTGTATTCATAAAAACAAAAATACAGTGCCAGTAATCCTGCTAATGAAAACCATTTTACAGGTCTAATTTTCACATGTATGACAGAAAGGTAATACTACAGACCTTTCTGGGTGACTGCTGCCTACCATCTACTACTTCTGAATACAGATGTAATAACCACTTCCATTTCATCATGGCACATCTGTACTCTTACAATTTCTTCAGGTCACATTAATACTACACAATACCATATCAGTGATGACAATAGTCATATTTATATTACATCTTGATGTACCCATTTTCATTTCTAACCTTTCAGAATGCAATATTGTTAAGTTCAAACCTTTGCAGATGTGTGATGACCCAAGCCAATGTATCACGGTTAGGCTGAGGTAACTCTGAAATAGCTTGATACAAAGCAGCTGTGGAGTCTTGGGCTTCTGATTTTTCAGCAGCACTTGTGAAGTCTTTCCAAAGAAGGTGTGTGACAAGGGGCTCCTTCAGTGATCTCATGAAGTCCTTCAGAGCTCCACATATGACATGAACATCAACTTGTGAAAGATTGGGCAGACCTTTTCCCCTTAGGAATCGTTCCTATAGAGAAAAATTATGCATCAAAAAATATTTTGAATTCATACATAAAGGCAGGAAGAACTAGACCTAATTTGGAATATAATTATCTCACTAAAACAAGGTAAAACTATAACAGGAAAAACTTCCCAACAACAGATGAACTATCCCTAAAATATGACCTCATAAAAAATAAAATTCAAACTTCATTATGAAATAACAAAAAAAAGGCACAATACCATGACTGGAACGATACACAAATAACCCGCACACAGAAGAGAGGAGCTTATGGCGACGTTTCGGTCCGACTTGGACCATTTACAAAGTCACACTAACGAGAAGTAGAGCTGGACAGGTATATATAGGCAGGAAGAGGTAGTGGTGGTAGTAGTACTAGTGGTGGTGGTAGTTGTTGTAGTAGTAGTAGTATAGTAGTGTAGTAGTATAGTAGTGTAGTAGTAGTGTAGTAGTATAGTAGTAGTGTAGTAGTATAGTAGTATAGTAGCAGTGGTATAGTAGCAGTGGTATAGTAGCAGTGGTATAGTAGTAATAGTATAGTAGTGGTATAGTAGTAGTAGTATAGTAGTAGTATAGTAGTGGTATAGTAGTGTAGTGGTATAGTAGTATAGTAGTAGTGGTATAGTAGTAGTGGTATAGTAGTAATAGTATAGTAGTAGTATAGTAGTGGTATAGTAGTAGTATAGTAGTGGTATAGTAGTAGTGGTATAGTAGTAGTAGTATAGTAGTAGTGGTATAGTAGTAGTGGTATAGTAGTAGTGGTATAGTAGTAGTAGTATAGTAGTAGTGGTATAGTAGTAGTAGTATAGTAGTAGTAGTATAGTAGTAGTGGTATAGTAGTAGTAGTATAGTAGTATAGTAGTAGTAGTATAATAGTAGTATAGTATAGAAGTGTATAGTAGTAGTAATAGTAGTAGTAACAGTAGCAGCAGTAATAGTAGTAAAAATAGTAGTAGTAATAGTTGTAGTAATAGTATAGTAGTAGTAGTATAGTATAGTAGTAGTATAGTATAGTAGTAGTATAGTATAGTAGTAGTATAGTATCAGTAGTAGTAGTATAGTATCAGTAGTAGTATAGTATCAGTAGTAGTATAGTAGTAGTAGTTTAGTAGTAGTATAGTAGTAGTGGTAGTTTAGTAGTAGTAGTAGATTAGTAGTAGTATAGTAGTAGTAGTAGATTAGTAGTAGTATAGTAGTAGTAGTAGATTAGTAGTAGTATAGTAGTAGTAGTATATAGTAGTATATAGTAGTATAGTAGTAGTAGTATAGTAGTAATAATAGTGGCAGAGATGGAAGGAAGTATTAATGGGGAAGTAAGGAGGAGGAGCCAGTCAAATACAAAGAAAGGGGAGCACTGCCAGGGAGCTAGGTGCCCACAGAGGGAGAGCAAGTGCACAGAGGTGGGGGGGGGGGGAATAATGAAATTTCATTATTTCTCCTCCCCCTCACTTCTGTGTTCTTGCTCTCCCTCTGTGGGCACCTAGCTCCCTGGCAGTGCTCCCCTTTCTTTGTATTTGACTGGCTCCCCCTCCTTACTTCCCCATTACTACTTCCTTCTATCTCTGCCACCACTACTACTACTACTACCACCACTACCTCTTCCTGCCTATATATACCCGTCCTGCTCTACTTCTCGTTAGTGTGACTTTGTAAATGGTCCAACTCGGACCAAAACGTCATCACAAGCTCCTCTCATCTATGTGCGGGTTATTTGTGTATCATGAAATAACCGTATTCATCGACAACCATCGCAGCTAAGATGTATGAAATGAGAATAGCAGCTATAGAATATCCTAAACATCAAGATACTGTAGATACAATTAAGAAAATTGAGATCCCCAAAAGAGACACCAATGAAGAGGGACTCGATGAGAAGACTTTATCAAACACGTTCGCCCTCTTCTGACCTGAAAGATGCTTAGTCTTGATGTTAAGTTCCTCTTCATTAATGCCCATCTTAATTTTCTCAGAGAAAAGTAATTTTATTAATAAAACAAAACAATTATTAACAGTCATATAAAAGCCAAGCACTTCAAAGCTAAATGGCAAAACCCATACCTAAAAAAATGAAAAACAAACAGGCTAGTTTTTTTTTTTTTTTTTACACAGCTGGTTCCCACAGAGGCCAAGAAGGGTTGAATTTAATAACCTTCCTAAAATGGGCCTGTAGGTCTACTGAGTATTTCTCCATTCTTGTTTTTATATCCATGAATAGCTTTAAAAATAGGCTGGCCAAATATACAATTAAAATACTGGCTTTGAGATGGATCTGCTTAGCATGGGCCAGTAAGCTTAGTGCAGTCTTCCTCCATTTTTATGGACCTTTTTGCTAATTTGATTATTTTTTAGTACAGTATAATTTTTGGACAGCATGTGCTTGTAAATCAGGGGTATAACTCTGGCATATTTAGTTAAAAGAAAAAAAAAAAAAACTTATGGCCAGTAATATCCTCTACTTATGAGTTTAATCAGTTTTGTGATCTTGCTCGCATCTGGATTTGCTCATTTGTAGAGTTAATTTTCCTCATTTAAATTAATTGAAATGGAATTAATCCATCCCAGTGGAACTCGGTGAAACGGCCAACTTGTTAAAAAAAAAAAAAAAGTCAACCCATTCATGACTGCGCAATTAAAATGGCCACTCAAGACAGATATCGTTTACTCTTGAACATTGGCAAAAATCAAACATTTCTGTTAATTTGAGCTCAATTTTAAGGTACTTTTCATCATGAATTCAATCAAAATCATATCTATTTCTGTAATATATCTTCAAATGAGACCAAAAAGACGAGAATACAACCATAAAAAACATATGAAAATATACCGCTAAGGGGAGGCTAATGGCTGAGAAGTGAACTCTATTATTTATGGTCCGATTTCTTTCAATTTTGTACATTAAGAAGCATCTTTCCATCATATATTACCCAAGTTTCACTAAGATAGTCCAACAAACAAATGAGATCCAATTACATAGATCAAGAGCAAGAACCTTTCACCAGCATCAAGGAACCTCCCTTGAGGCCCACTCGCATCTGGAAATTTCGTTCTCGTCTGGAAGCAAAAAATCAACAGAGCAACTGCTCGTATTTGGAAAAACTCGCACGTGGGTGCACTCGTAAGTAGAGGTTCCACTGTACTTATAAATTGTAATGCTTTTCAGTTCTTTGGGGAAAAGGGCCTAAACAGCTGTCTCCCATCAAGATGGAAATACATTGACCACCATTCATTCATTGTCTTGCCAGACATGTGCTAACATTAAAATGAAGATATCCCTCAGACTGCAACATCCCTAAACTTTCAGAGTATAGGCTGAGTCCTTCCCACCCCAAGGACTAACTAATTTTCCTGAATCCCTTCACAATGTTACCTTGCTCACACTCCAAGAGCACATTTATTAAAACTCATTTGTCTCCATTCGCTCCTAACATGCTCACACTGCTGAGTGATCAAGCCTCTAAAACTCAAAATATCATACTAAATATGCACTGTACTGACTGGAAATAACTTGTCTAACCTTCAGCTCCTTAACATCTTTTTCAGCACCAGGTATGCGGTAAATGCCAACTTCACTTAGGCCACGGTTCTCTACCTCATTGGTACAGTGAACCACCAGGGCAGGAACCATGGGAGGAACACGTGGAGTATAATCCGCAATTATGCTCTGAAATACAAAATACAGATACATATATTATGCTATACGTAATGCAATAAGTTCACAGTACTAGTTAAAACTGCAACAAGTAAAATAAATTTTTAAGATCCTCTAAAACATTTCTAACTTCAGTATTTGCAACACTTCCTTAAATATCATAGCACATTTTAATGTTTCTGTCATTAGCAACAACAGCCTGGTTGATCAGGTGATCAACAGGAAAGCCTGATCTCAACTGGGCTGAGGGTGAAGAACCCTCAAAACCAGTCACAGGTATGTCACACAAGTACAGGAGTGCCCCACTTACACAGCAAGTTAGGTTCCAGGCTACCACTTTAAAGCAAAAATCGATGTAATGTGAAACATAGCCCTCCCCCCTCTTTTTTTTTTATTTCCAAAGGCATAGAAAAGCCTGATAACATAATTACACTATTATACATTAAGCGAGTAATAAAGCTAGTCATTTAGAGAGAATGGATCAAAGTAGAATGACATGGAGAGCATATAAATTTGTAGGGGAAGGAAGGCAGGGTAGGGGTCATCCTCGAAAAGGTAAAGGTGGAGGGAGGGGGTAAAGGAGGTTTTGTGGGCGAGGGGCATGGACTTCCAGCAAGCATGCGTAAGCATGTTAGACAGGAGTGAATGGAGACGAATGGTATTTGGGACCTGATGAGCTGTTGGAGTGTGAGCAGGGTAATATTTAGTGAGGGATTCTGGGAAACCGGTTATTTTTATATAGCCGGACTTGAGTACTGGAAATGGGAAGTACAATGCCTGCACTTTAAAGGAGGGGTTTGGGATATTGGCAGTTTGGAGGGATATGTTATATATCTTTACATATGCTTCTAAACTAAATTTTAAAAGAGAAACTTTAGTTTTTCTTTTTTGGACCACCCTGCCTCAGTGGGATACGGCCGGTTTGTTGAAAAAATAAAAAAAGCTTTTAAACTGTTGTGTTCTGAGCACCTCTGCAAAAACAGTGATTATGTGTGAGTGAGGTGAAAGTGTTGAATAATGATGAAAGTATTTTCTTTTTGGGGAATTTTTCTTTCTTTTTGGGTCACCCTGCTTAGGTGGGAGACGGCCGATTTGTTAAAAAAAAAAAATTACTTACCTTAAAATATTTTTAGACTTAGCTTATAGTGAGTGTTTACCTGGAGAGAGTTCCGGGGGTCAACGCCCCCGCGGCCCGGTCTGTGATCAGGCCTCCTGGTGGATCAGAGCCTGATCAACCAGGCTGTTGCTGCTGGCTGCACGCAAACCAACGTACGAGCCACAGCCCGGCTGGTCAGGAACCGACTTTAGGTGCTTGTCCAGTGCCAGCTTGAAGCCTGCCCGGGGTCTGTTGGTAATCCCCCTTATGTATGCTGGGAGGCAGTTGAACAGTCTCGGGCCCCTGACACTTATTGTATGGTCTCTTAACGTGCTAGTGACACCCCTGCTTTTCATTGGGGGGATGTTGCATCGTCTGCCAAGTCTTTTGCTTTCGTAGTGAGTGATCTTTGTGTGCAAGTTCGGTACTAGTCCCTCTAGGATTTTCCAGGTGAATATAATCACGTATCTCTCCCGCCTGCGTTCCAGGGAATACAGGTTTAGGAACCTCAAGCGCTCCCAGTAATTGAGGTGTTTTATCTCCGTTATGCGCACCGTGAAGGCTCTCTGTACATTTTCTAGGTCAGCAATTTCACCTGCCTTGAAAGGTGCTGTTAGTATGCAGCAATACTCCAGCCTAGATAGAACAAGTGACCTGAAGAGTGTCATCATGGGCTTGGCCTCCCTAGTTTTGAAGGTTCTCATTACCCATCCTGTCATTTTTCTAGCAGATGCCATTGATACAATGTTATGGTCCTTGAAGGTGAGTGAGTATATTTACTGTAGGAAGTCTGAATAAATGAACAGTCTGGAGTTTTGAGACACTCTGATCGCGGGTTCTATCCCCGTCTGAATAAATGAAGCATGGGTATGATTGAAAACAGTTGTATTAGTTAAACACTGTAAAGCAGGGCTCTCCTGTACACTAAAATTTTAATTACTCAAACCAGGCCTTTAAAAAATTTCTTAAGGCTTTATGTTCCATTTCCACTTCAAGTATTTGTGCAAGACATCCTCTTCAATATTTTACAACGATAATGCATGAAGCAAACCTTGTTTAAAATTACACTTTAAAGTTGATACAATGACACAAACAGCAGAGATACTTTCTTTAGTAAAACATTTCACCTACATGAAGCTTTATCAAGAGTTTGAAAAAGCCTCGTGTAAATGAAACATTAATAAAGGTTGCCTTTTGCCAAGTGTGTCTTTGTACCACTTGTCGGGTTTGTCATACATTAACTACATCTACATTCTAATTACTCACTAGTTGGCCTTTAGCAGTTGGTGTGTTTGCAGTTGGAACACAGGGAAGGGGAACAGACTCACGACATTCTGGATGGCAAGTAGCTCGACAGTCCCTACACTTCAGTGCAACCTTCCCAAACTTTATTCTGCAAACAAAATACAGTAAGTATAATTTTTTTTTTTCAATGAACCGGCTGTATCCCAATGTTCAATCTAAACTCTTGGTCTTCCTTCAAATCAAAAGATAAATTTAAAGATGTTAATTATTCAATTTTTTTTTTCATCATGTATCAGTCAGCATCTTTCACAGAATTTACTTTATAATTATTTTATATTTAACATTCAAAAGAAAAAACATACATGTAGAAGAATGCAGAAAAAGACAAAAAGGAAAAAAAAAAAAAAAAAAGAGGGAAAGAAAAGATATGTGGACAACTAGCAAAGTCTTGTTTAACACAGCAGAAAGTGGAGAGAGCAAGAACTCAAACTTTAGAAGAGGGAATGTCAAAATGATGATGATGTAACTCTTGAATGCAATGCAGTGGGAAAGGGAACTGGAAGGGAAGTCAGTGGATGAGATGGAGTACCTAGCTGGAAAGTGCCAGAAGGCAGTACTTCATACCCAGAAGAAAGAAAGAGAGCGAGCGAGCCTTGATTTAACCAGACATGTAGAAGAAAAACAAAACACATAAAAAAACTATAGAAAGCAAGATAAGTGAGAACCAAAGAAAGCAGATTAACCAAGAGTAAATATGCAAAAGAGGAGAGAGGCTGAGCAACAATTTGAGAATTACATAGCAGCAAAGGCCAAGTCTGAACCAAAACTGCATAAAAGTCACACCAGAAGAAAGATGACAGAAAAGACCCGATTATTCAACAGATTGCAGACAAAGGGCATTAAACATCTTTAACGCACCCAGAGAAGACACTGCTGAGAAGAGATACATAGTCCTCCCCACCAACACCATTGCCAAACACATTTCCAACATCTTTTCCAATAACTCATTCCACGTATCTACCTCCACATCCACCACCATCAAGGACATTACCAGTAATAGACAGGACAAGCTTCCAACCTCTGCAGGGATATACACAATCCCTTGCAATGACTGCAGCAAATTATACGTCAGCGAAACATCCAGAGACCTCCAAATACATATTTCAGAACACCAGTACGCAGGCAGATCTGACGATCCAAGGAATGACTGTGTTCAACACTGAAATTCACACAACCATTTCATCAACTACATAAATGCAAGACTTATTGCCAGAGAAGACAACACTCAATACTGAAGAACCCTGAAATCCTCACTTATCTGTATATATCCAACAACTTCAACCAGAACAACAGCTTCCATAACATAGCTGAACCCCTTGCCAAGAAACTTCTTCATTGCTATCCCACATAAGAATGGAGGAACACTGCAGAAGGTCTACTCATATTCTTATCCAATCTCTTTTTAAAGCTACCCATGGTTCTAGACTATCACCCTTCTTGGAATACTGTCACATGCAGCATTCTACACTTGACCCAGCATTCTCCACCTGACGCCATCCTGTAAATACTTGCGTACCCTTCACCCAGGTCTGTTTGCGACTTGATAAAGCCCACTGCGTTGGCGAAACATTGTCAATAAAGGATCACAGTATACTGCTTAAGTGTTTATATTTCCAGAAGGATGGAGAACTCACGAAAAATGACAAGTCTGCAAAGTGTTGGACAAACTATTTGAGAAGTTTTTTCAGTGGAAATTGGGAAAATATTAGTAAGCCAAGGAAAAAGGGTATACACACAGGTACCAAACACTAGACACAACAGGCAAAGGGCTAAAAATATAAACCTGGTGGATTGGATTACATCAAGGGCAATGAGATCTAACAAGGCATCACCATGAATTTTGTGAGAGGGAGAAGCACAGTACAAACTATTAGTTAAGATCTACACCAAATCAATGAATAAGAGACAGTTGTCAGAGGTCTGGAGGACAATAAATGTAGTCCCGATATTTAAGAAAGCAAGCAGATAACTATAAACCAGTTTCATTATCATGCAAACCAGCAAAGTACAAATGGACAAAATACCCAGGAGTGTGATACAACACTTGGAGATGTGGGTTCATAAGCAATAACCAGTAGGGGTTGAGAAATGACAAATCTTGTCTTACCATACTGCTGGAAATCTACCAACCTATTAGAATTCTGACAAAATAACAAAAGTGAGACAGGAATGGGATAGGTAGATTACATTTTCTAGATTGAAAGAAGCATCTGATACCATTCCCTTCAAGAAACTAGGGCAAAAACTTTGAGGTGCAAGCAAGAATATTTTTAGATTATTCAAGGGGGAGCATTAAACCCATTGGGGTCTTACAGTGCCTAGGTAAATGAGAGGCATTTAGGTTTGATCCAAGAAAAGGGAGCACAGGTCCTTGCTTAAACAGGGATAATGGGGAATGTACTCCAGTAAATCAAAGAGTACCTTCGAGAAACAGCAGCAGTGACTGTACAGGAATGGGGAAGAGTAACACATGAGCTCCTGCCAAGGACCTGTAGTTTCTGGTTCATGTGAATTATATACTAGATGGGAAAGAGTCGAATGTATTTGCTAATGACGATAAGGTGAGAATAAACAGATGAGCACAAGGAAACTGCAAATGAATATGGGCAAACTGCAAGATTTTGTCAGGTAAGTGGTTGCTTGAACTGAGCCCTAGCAAATGAAATGTTATAAAGACTGGGAAAAGAGCAAGAAGACCAGACATAGGAGAGGGGCTGGGGGAACAGAGGCTGCAGACCTCACTCCAAGGGTGAGCATAGTGCCTAGCATATCACTAGCGGCTGACAACTAAATAAACTCTGCCGTAGCCCTCAGGAATGTCTAGTCATTCCAGGCCCTTTATACAACCTATGTCAGTTCCAGCTTAGCATATGCAGCACCAGAATGAAACCCACACCTGAAAAAGCATTTTAAGAAACTGGAAACAGTGCAGAGGTACACAAGACAAATTCCCAAGCTAAGGAGTATGAGTTACGGAGATGCTAATGGAATTGAATCTAACAGAGGAGAGAACCAGGAGAGACATAACATACAAAATACCCAGAGGGTTTAATAAAGTAGGCAGGAAGAGGCTGCTTGAGAGGCAGGCAGTAAGTACCTGAGAGCACAGCTGAAGTCAGAGAGACAGAGCCACAGAAATGTCTAGAAGTATTTCTTCAAACAAAGTGTTGGAGGCAGGCTCCAAACAGTTTTAAGAGCAGATATGATAGGGCCCATGAGACCAGGAGAGAATCTGGTAAGCCGCAAATTGAGAGGCAGGGTCAGGGGCTAAAACTCGACCCTTGCAACCACATATTGGCAAGTACAGTATGAAGACTTTTGTTGAATTTATGATTACTGTACTTTACAAAAATATACAAGAAACAAAAGATTAGTCAATATACCATTTTTTACTAAACCTAATATAATGCAAAAGGAACAAAAAAAAAAAAACCAACCTTTTTCCACATGGCTGGCAATGTTCAGTTTTATATATGTTTTTCGTGTAGAAAGCATGTACCCTCGTGTTCAATTTGCTTGCTGAGGAATAGTGCCGAATGATTGGGGTGTGTGTAGGAGTAGTATACGGAGTAACATTACCCTGCTGCAAAGGAAAAAAACACTGCAAAATCATAAACAGCATTAAATATTTTAGGCCATGAGTATCTGGAATAAAATTTTTTTACCTTATTCCATGCATAACAACTTTTTAAAATAAGAAACTTAAATAAAAATGGCAAATTTGTACCATATTATTTAACTTTCTATTTTTTATTAGACCTCACCCTGGTCTATTGTATTATTCCATCATTTAACTGATTAAACATTCATCTGGTTAGACCTTAGTTACTCCTATCCCTATTTAGATGACCAACTACTAATCACCCAACTTGATTGTGAAGTCACTAATAACAAACATGTGAATAGTCACCTTGACCTAGATTCATGGAACTTCATATTCATCAAGAATTGGAGGACAAACATTTCAACAGGTCTTGACATCTCTTGGACAGTCTAAACACAGGTATCACCTCATTAAAAATCGAAATTACTGATATAACCCCAATCTCAAAAATTAATACGCCAATATTATACAGATTCCAGGAAATGACTTCTAAACAATTATGTACCCCTTTTCCATTTACCAGAATAGTATCAACACTTACACCACTTAGGAAAATGTGTGTTTAGGACAAGATGCTTCTGCCTTTTGCAGCTGCTAGGCCACAACAATGTGGTTTTGGATGCACTGGAAGACAAGTAAAATGCTTACATAATTCACACTGACTTTGTAAATGCAGTTGCCATGTATGATCATAATGAAATAGCACACACAATATACACAAATTAACAACTAAAGAAGTAGACAGATGGACCCTAAACCTAAAAAACTAGACACAAAAAAGTAACCAAAATACAATCATAGGTCTTCACAATGAAAAGCTGTTCCTCAGGGTGAAGTGATGATTCCATTTACTTTTTCATTATCATAAGTGACACTGAAATATACAACTCAGTGCTTTAACATCATTTGCAGATCCTGTACTAAAATTTATAAATAGTACATCCAAGTACACAGTTTCCAAGCCAATGTAAATTAAACCCTCCAGTAAACCACAGAAAATGCCATGATATTCAACAAGGACAAACTTCAGCAATTCCACATTGCATTGTTTTAACAATCACTTCCCACCAAGGTATTGAGACCCAAAGGCACAGATTTGCCATCACTTTGGCACCTTTCCACAATTGCATGTACTTACATTACAATGAAAATGACCTACTAAACCATCATATCTGCCCTCCTTCAATGTGCAATCTGGTGTACTTCCCAACAGAATATAAAGTTAAGCTAACCAATTTTGATGAATCCCTTCACAGAGGTTACTGCATTCACTCTAACAGTACATCAAATCTCAAAAACCAACTGCCTACTCAACTCTTAACTTGTTCACACATGCCTGCAATAAGAACTGAAAAAGTACATGGTGCAATTAAAATATTCTAGTGTGAACAAGGAATGCAAGGGTCTAAAAGTAACCATATCAGGGCTGGCATTAAAGGAACACAAGATTATTTTTACATCTGCTAGGAAAATCTTGGGCTGGACAACAAGATCCTTCCAGAGATGAAAAACAAATAATATTCTTTAGGTACATTATTCCTTAAACCAAATTACTGCTGTATATTAATAGTTTCATTGAAGGCAGGCAAAACTGCAATTGTTGAAAATGTATAGAGAAATTTCACTGCACCTATCAATTCGAAACATCTCTTCAAATTATACTCCTTCAAGCACAAGAGAAAATAAAAAATAATGTAGAACTAGAAAGTATTGGAAGGATTGAGCCCACATCTGCGCACTAACATTCTTCTACACGTACATAGTTGTTGAATTAAACACATGTGCAACTCTGATTCAACAAAATGTCGGTTCTCTGAACCATTCATCTACGTACATAGTTCATGATGGGACTAGCTAACCTCTGACCTTGTGTTTGGTGTAAAATAGTAACTGAGGTATGTTCTAGGGTTTTCATGGTTTTATTGGCTGTTTCTTGGTATCAACTGATAGAATGGGAAACTTGTTAGTGCAATGAAGATGATTTTGGTCAGTTTCAGACCAAAAGTGGACTGAAATAGGCCTCAAAATGGAGGAAATATTAGATGTTTTGGCAATCTGTCCTACTAACTCCCTCCTCCAGTCTGTATTATGGGTTTTTACAAGTCTGCTTCAGTTACTGGGATGGACTAAACCATGCCCAGTCACATTCTTGGTTATATTGTATTAGCTAAGAAATAAAGTAAAACTGATTTTTTGTGGATTCAAAATGGAGAACAAGTGTTTTATATAGAAGAGACCTGGGGATATGATTAACAAACATAAAAAAAAAGTTGCTTTAGTGGTTGGAATGCCTATAGCATTTACTTTGAACTCTCTTTTTTAAATTGGAATTTGCCGAATTTTGTGTAAAACTGGCCAAATTACTAATCTCAACCCATTATAAACTTCCAACAGTATTTTGCATGCAATCAATAAAACAGAAGGCATACTAGAGAAATAGCTAGGAATTGGGTTAGCTTGAGCAATAGAACTGGCCCAAAATAGCCCTCAAAGTGGGCCAAATTTGCTTTACATATTTCCCTAAGTCTATCATCCAATTTCCCATGTTTGGTGTCATTACCTTCAGAAAAAGATTCTCTACCATTTTAGAAGAAAATTTTTTAAATTCTGACACTGATGGGACTCACTTCTAGGGGTAGCAACGGTTAACCATGAAACCCTATGGTTTCTATGAGCACTGTTTCAAGGTGTTTTGAAAACAGAACATGCACCTCAGTGTACAAGTTGTTCTTTGGGTGGTTTTATCTCCACAGCTTATGTTGTACTGAGCCCTGTTTCCCATCTTCTATGGAAGGAATACATACCAACCAACTTCCACCAGACCTTATTGATAAAGAAGCGATGGTAGGTGGGTGGGTGTTAGGCGGCGATGGTAGGCAACAGTATCAGGTGGCAACAGCAGTAGGTGGTGGTACTGGTTATAGATAGACTGTCATGCCCTACCTGAGCATGGATGATGGGTTCTCCCAGTATGATGGAAAGTAATAGTCACTTATAGCTCTGCTATTTATTGTACAGTAAGTTGTATGTGCGTTAAGAGTGCAGTGACACAACCATACACCACCGCTACAGGATTTGAATTAGCATGAACTGAATGATAATGCATTAACAGATAATGACTCGCCCAAAGGTCTGTCTGTGAGGGCGAATACTGAGTGCAGTCTAAGCAGTTGCAAATGACTATGACATACCAATACATTACTCATACTACTTACAGCAGCAGTAAGTGGAAGCACAGGTGGTAAGGGTGACAGCAATGATAGGTGGCAATGATGGTGGTAGGTGGCGATAGAGGTGACAGCTGGCAGTGGTGGTGGTGGTGGCGGCAGTAGTGGTGGTGGTTGTTGGTGGCAGTAGTGGTGGTAGTGGCTGTTGGTGGCAACAGTGGTGGCTGTTGGTGGCAGTAGTGATGGTAGTTGTTGGTGGCAGGCAGTAGTGGTTGTTGGTGGCAGTGATTGTTGGTGGCAGTGATTGTTGGTGGCAGTGATTGTTGGTGGCAGTGGTTGTTGGTGTTTGAAGGTGGCAGTGGTGATGGTGGTGGCAATGGTGATGGTGGTGGCAATGGTAATGGTGGTGGCAATGGTAATGGTGGTGGCAATGGTAATGGTGGTGGTGGTGGTGATAATGGTGGTGGTGATAATGGTGGTGGTGGTGGTGGTGATAATGGTGGTGGTGGTGGTGGTGGTAATGGTGGTGGTGGTAATGGTGGTGGTGGTGGTGGTGGTGGTAATGGTGGTGGTGGTAATGGTGGTGGTGGTAATGGTGGTGGTGGTAATGGTGGTGGTGGTAATGGTGGTGGTAATGGTAATGGTGGTGGTAATGGTAATGGTAATGGTGGTGGTGGTAATGGTAATGGTGGTGGTGGTAATGGTGGTGGTGGTGGTGGCAGCAGTGGTGGTGGTGGTGGCAGCAGTGGTGGTGGTAGGTGACAGTGGCAGCAACACTGGTGGTGGTAAGTAGCAGCAGCAGTGGTGGTGGGAGATGATATAGACTAGTACAGGTCTTGTACAGGAACACACTAACCCTCTCCACATACATATCAATAAATAACACCACCCAGAATAAAAGGCAAGATAAATTTCTTCTTTACACTTTTCAGCATATTTATTTAAACCTTTCAGGGTTTCAGCCGTACTAGTACGGCTTACGCACCAGGGTTTTTGACATACTAGTACGCCTAAATTCTAGCACTCTCAAATCTAGTGAGAGAAAGCTGGTAGGCCTACATATGAAAGAATGTGTATGTGGTCAGTGTGCAGTATAAAAAAAATCCTGCAGCACACAGTGCGTAATGAGAAAAAAAAAAAGCTTTGACCGTGTTTTTGGTTTAAAACAGTGACTTGCACTGTATTTTCGTATGGTATTAATTGTTATATTCTAGTTTTCCTGGTCTCATTTTATAGAATGGAAGACACATTACAGAAATTGAGATGATTTTGATTGGTTTCATAATGAAAAGTACCTTGAAACTGAGCTCAAAGTAGCAGAAATGTTCGATTTTTACCAAAGTTCAAAAGTAAACAAATCATGCTAAGCGCCCAATACACGTCAACTGGCGAGTCTAATATTCTTTCACGAGTGTGCCGATATTTATACCATTTCTACACTAATGCATTAGTCTGCAAAACAATGAATCTTCTATTTTTTGTGAGAATAAAAATTCAAAGTGGAAAGCAAAAGAATGTAAGAGGGGCATGGGGACATGACTAATGAACAGAGGAAATGCTATTTTAGTGCCAAGAATGTCTTTCTTGTTTATTCTGGACCCTATTTGGAAATTGGCATCTTTTGAAATTTGTGTGAAATTGGCAAAACTGCTAAATTCTGACCACTGTACTGGATAGTTGAAAACAGAAAATGGGTGGTTTCTTGTACTCATTCGATAGAAAAAAATGGAGTTCTGGAGAAATAGTTATGATTTTTGTCGATTAGTACACTGGAATTGGCCGAAAATAGGGCTCAAAGTGGGCAAAATCGCCCATGCGTAAACATCGTCAAGACCGCTAACTTCACGATAGCATAATTCCGTAAGTTTTCCATCAAATTTCATACTTCTGGTGTCGTTATGATCGGGAAAAGATTCTCTATCTTTTCATAAGAAAAAATTATTTTTTTTTTTAAATTTGGCAACCCTGAGAACACATCTCGGAGAGGGCCTGGCGACCCTGAAAGGGTTAAAATCCAATGAAATGTGACAGTTTTCCCAATACTACGTATACAAGAGATTTCAAGAAAGTAAACTGTATAAAATGAGTCTACCATGTAGGGTCTTGAATCTCAAAATTCTCTAAGCACTTTGCAATGTCAAGAATGTAATTTTCTTCCACTTTTGTCTTTTTATGATATTAATTTGATTTCTCTTTCAGGAGAGCCAAAAACAATAATAGTCTTTACACAAATAACCTCCACATAGGGGAAAGACTTATGACGCCATTTCAGTCCAACTTTGACAATTAACAAATCACCGAAATATCGTCACAAGTTTCTTTCTATGTGTAGGTTATCTGTGTATTCTGCCAGTCATGGTATTGTGCCTTTTTGTTCTTTAATAATAGCCTTTATGCTATACATAGTTCCTCTGAATAGCTTAGAATTATTTACCATTTCTTTATATTTCAAGATAAATGCTAGCCCTAGCTGTAAATTCCTGTTCCATTTGTTGTTTATTTATTTTAGATTAGCTATCTTCTATTTTAATTTGGTATAATATTTAATACACCAGAAAAGGAAGCACATTCATCATCATTCATTCAACAGCTAATTCTGTCAGAATTAAACCATCACAATTCAAATGACCCCTCTGAAATGCAACATTCTCAACTCTCCTCCAAAGTGCAGGCACTGTACTTCTCACCTCCAGGACACAAATCTAATTAACTGACTACCCTGAATCTCATCATTAATGTTACCTCCTTCACACTTAAACAGCATTGCTGTTTAAAAAACTGTTAGTCTCCACTGATGTAACACTCGCACAGGCCTGCTGGATGCTCAAGCTCCTTGTACACAACACCCACCTTTACTTCCTCCCTCCAACCCTTCCTGGGATGATCCCAACCCCTACCTATTATGACTTGTAGTATACAGTGGACCCCCGCATAGCGATATTAATCCGTGCAAGAGAGCTCATTGTTATGCGAAATTATCATTATGCGAATGAATTTTCCCCATAAGAAATAATGGAAATCAAATTAATCCGTGCAAGACACCACAAAGTATGGAAAAAAAAAAAATTTTACCACATGAAATATTAATTTTGATACACACAAACTGAAAAAGGCATGCACAATTACATGACACTTACTTTTATTGAAGATCTGGTGATGATTGATGGGATGGGAGGAGGAGAGTGTGCTAGTGTTTAGAAGGGGAATCCCCTTCCATTAAGACTTGAGGTGTCAAGTCCTTTTCTGGGGTTACTTCCCTTCTTCTTTTAATGCCACTAGGACCAGCTTCAGAGTCACTGGAGTTCTGTCTCACAACATATCTGTCCATAGTGGCCTGTACCTCTCGTTCCTTTATGACTTCCCTAAAGTGTTTCACAACATTGTCAGTGTAATAGTCACCAGCACGGCTTGCAATAGCTGTGTGAGGGTGATTTTCATCCATAAAGGTTTGCACTTTCAGCCACATTGCACAGATTTCCTTAATCTTTGTAGTAGGCAATTTCTTCAATTTCTCTCTCCCCTCCTTTGAACCAGTTTCCTCAGGTCTGGCCTCATGCTGTTGAAGTTGATCTATCAGCTCATCAGTGGTTAGTTCTTCATTGTCCTCCTCCACCAACTCTTCCACATCATCCCCACTAACCTCCAACCCCAAGGACTTTCCCAATGCCATAATGGATTCCTCAACTGGCATAGGATTCTCAGGGTTAGCCTCAAACCCTTCAAAATCCCTTTTGTCTACACATTCTGGCCACAGTTTCTTCCAAGCAGAGTTCAAGGTCCTCTTAGTCACTCCCTCCCAAGCCTTACCTATAAGGTTTACACAATTGAGGGTATTAAAGTGATCTCTCCAAAACTCTCTTAGAGTCAGTTGAGTTTCTGAGGTCACTACAAAGCATCTTTCAAACAGAGCTTTTGTGTACAGTTTTTTGAAGTTTGCAATAACCTGCTGGTCCATGGGCTGCAGGAGAGGAGTGGTATTAGGAGGCAAAAACTTCACCTTAATGAATTTCATGTACCCATAAAGTCGCTCTGCCACGTCTGTAGGATGACCAGGGGCATTGTCTAACACCAGGAGGCACTTAAGTTCTAATTTCTTTTCAGTTAGGTAATCTTTCACATTGGGGGCAAATGCATGGTGTAACCAGTCATAGAAAAAGTCCCTAGTGACCCATGCCTTACTGTTTGCCCTCCACAGCACACACACATTTTCCTTGAGGACATTCTTTTGCCTGAATGGTCTGGGAGTTTCAGAGTGATACACTAATAAAGGCTTCACTTTGCAATCACCAGTAGCATTGGAACACATCAACAGAGTAAGCCTGTCTTTCATAGGCTTATGTCCTGGGAGTGCCTTTTCCTCCTCAGTAATGTAGGTCCTGCTTGGCATTTTCTTCCAAAACAGGCCTGTTTCATCACAATTAAACACTTGTTCAGGTTTCAGTCCTTCAGTTTCTATGTACTCCTTGAATTCCTGCACATATTTTTCAGCTGCTTTGTGGTCCGAACTGGCAGCCTCACCATGCCTTATCACACTATGTATGCCACTACGCTTCTTAAATCTCTCAAACCAACCTTTGCTGGCCTTAAATTCACTCGCATCATCACTAGTTGCAGGCATTTTTTTAATTAAATCCTCATGCAACTTCCTAGCCTTTTCACTTATGATCACTTGAGAGATGCTATCTCCTGCTATCTGTTTTTCATTTATCCACACCAATAAGTCTCTCAACATCTTCCATCACCTGCGATCTCTGTTTCGAAAACACAGTTAAACCTTTGGCAAGAACAGCTTCCTTGATTGCCTTTTTGTTGCCCACAATAGTAGCGATGGCTGATTGGGGTTTACTATACAACCTGGCCAGCTCGGAGACACGCACTCCACTTTCATACTTATCAATGATCTCTTTCTTCATCTCTATAGTAATTCTCACCCTTATTCCTGTAGGATTGGCACTAGAAGCTTTCTTGGGGCCCATGGTCACTTATTTTGCAGATAAAATCACCAGAAACACTGTAATAATACGAAATGTTCCGATTGTATGCTTGGATGTTACCGCGGAGGCTGGCTGGTAAACAATGCCACCGGCGGAACATGTGAGGCTGGCTAAGGGCGCACATTAGACGCGTCTCAGACGAACAGCGTTGAGCGGGTTTTTTAGCGGTATGCGAGGCAAAATCTTGGAGATAAAATGTAGCGGTATGCGGATTTAACATTATGCAAGGCCAACGGTATGCGGGGGTCCACTGTACTGCTAAACAAGAAACCTACCCTCTTGCATTGAATACTGTTGCAATGTGTAGTAAGGAAGGTATATAAAGCTGAACTCAGCAATTCTTTTGTGGAGATAATGAACTGGTGGGCGCTTGGGCAGGGTGACAAGCTAGGTTAAATTCAGATATCAGTGTGTCAACACTTAACAAATCTCCCGCTGAGAACAAAAAATAATGACTGTACGGCAAATTCTGAAATACAGTCAATCTCCACTAGGAAAACCAGTGTTACAAAGAAACATGAGTGCATAATCCACAGTATAATCAGATGAAGTGTAAAAGTTTGTTTCGCGGTATGCATTCAGGTGTTATGAACAAAGGGATAAGATATCACCCTATTGCGTAAAGAGTGACCATAGTGACTCCTTATCAACGAGGTCAACTATGCATCTGTAGCGGCCTACTCAAAACATCAATACCAGGGTTACACCTCCCCTACAACAAACTAGGGGAAACTGGGTCAGTTACAATACCCAGGCAAGTCCAGCCATACCCACACATAATTACGTTAGCTACAGCTAATAGGTAGGGGTTAGATTTGACTGGAATTACCAATAGATCCTGTGACGTGTGGATGATTCACCCAAAAATAAGTACCACTACGCATTTCAGAAGATAGTGAAATGCTGAAATATACGCTCTTTTGGAGTAAACTGCATAACAAACTTGTTAATCAACAGCCACTGTGGACTGGGACGGCAACCCAAAGGGATTTCCAGGGAGAGGCAGCTGCTGTTAAAAGATAAGTAACGCTTGTCTTGTTTGTTACATGCAGGAAAGTGTACTTATCTAACCAGTTCTCCACACCTTTTACCCCTAGATTTATGCACCTTCTTTGGACATCCAATTCTGCTCCATCCTCTCTAAATGACAAAATTACACCTTTGGCAACTCGCCTAATTTCTACACTCTGAATTTTCTGCAGATTTACACCATTCATTCCTCTCTAATATGACATCTCCACTGCCTCCAGCCACCACCTCACTAACACTTAAAACCTATGTCTTAAACCCATATTACAGTGTTGGTACCACCATACTCTGCTTTTTTGCCTCCATAAATAAACTTGTTTCTTTGATAAATGCCTCAGACACCATCTACCTTTTCCCCCTTGTGTATTCTACAGTTTACTTTGTCTTTTATAGACCAGCTGTTAACCCGTCCACTCCCAAATATGTACCTAAGTACATTCATCTAAAATTATTTAAAAACATGCACAATGTTGCAATAATTACCTGTGGTGTCATGGGATTGGGCAGCAGTTGCTGTGAGTAGACAGGATATACAATGTTAGGCACTGGTGTTGAAGGTGGTTGAGGTGCAGGCACTCGTGGAGGTCTCTTACATGGACTTGATTGTAAAGATGGTTCATCTGAAATTTTTTTTTAAATTCTCAAGTGAATACACCTACCATCCGACTTACGACCTGTTCGACATAAGACCACTCAACTTATGACTGTGTTTTGTATGCCAGATTTCTGGAAAATAAGCAACTGCGTTGTACACAGTGTTCATCCTAAACCTTACAGTATAAAATACAGTACTAACAGCATAAAAAGTTATGTAAAAAATTAAATACCAGAATAAAACAATAAAATAAAGTCATTACAAAAATGTGATGTTGATATTCAGTAGTAAGGTTCGACTTACGTCCATTTTGACTTACGACCGGTTGGTCGGAACCAAGCTCGGTCGTAAGTCAGATGGTACCTGTACAGTATATTAATTTGCCCATAAAATCTTCATTAATAAATATTACTATATTTATGGAAAGGGAGCCATGTGATGGATGATGTATAGATCACCTGGCAAGCTATGAAAAGCGGCTAAGAGTTTTTATGCTGAATGAGGCTGGTTAGGTAATGTAGGAGAGACGGGGCTCACTATTTCCTAGTGAAAGTAAGACCTAAACAAGAAAATGCAACATCTCCTGGTTGTTTAACATGTCACCAAGGGTACAATCCAGAGGGTTGAGGAGGGATTGTTGAGGTGGTTTGAGCATGCAGTGGATGGCAAGGAATGGGATGACAGAGGGTGGTCAAATCTGGGAGGAAGGGGAGGGAGAGGTAAGGGAGATCCCAGGAATGGTTGGAGGTAAGGTTGTAAAGAAAGTTTCGAGTTCTACAGCCTTGAGCATCCTGCAGGCTTGTGCAAGCACAATAAGAGTGGAGAAAAGTGGTTTTTTTAAAGGGCAAACTGTTGGAGCATGAACAAAGTAACTTATGAAGGAATTCAGGAAAACTAGCTAGCCTGACTTTAGTCCTGAAGGTGAGAAGTGCAGTGCCTGCACTTTGAAGGAGGGGTGGAGATGTTGCAGCTTAGAGGGCCATCTGAACTGTGATGTTGGCTCACCTCTGGCAAGACAGTAATTGAATGAGTAACTGTTTCATCTTTCGGGCCACCCTACCCCAGTGGGAGATGGCTGGAGAGAAAAAATAAGTATTAAATATGAGACAAACAGAAGAGTAACAATCCTGCCCTAGTGCAAAGCATTTAACAGGGTTCTGTTTCACACACAAAAGAATCACAGTACTGCCAGGACAGCTGCTGCTTACAGATCTACAACTAATTGCTAATTTTTGGACTACATCCTTATTTGTCTATATAACAAAATCTATTATAAGCATAACCAAGATAAGCATGCTGCAAGTGCTTTACTAAGATAGCCAAAAAAAAAAAAAAAATAGTAAGGGCACTTAGTAGTAGTTAGTAGTATTCACAGCCAGCAATACAAACTAAAAGTGGGGAAGAAGTCAAAAAGAATTACTACACACACTGGGAAAAGTCACACAGCTTTTATAAGCTATATGTAAATGCTGCAGCAAGGAGGCAGCTGGAGGTGGTGGAGTTTTGAGATTCTCTGACCGCGGGATCAAACCCCACCCGTGGTATGGTTTCCTGTCTAAGGCTAATGTGTGGTGTAAATACAGTGGTACCTCGGGATACAAACTTATTTCGTTCCAGAAGGCTGCTCGAGTGCCGATACCGAACGAATTTGTTCCCATAAGGAATAATGTAAATTAGATTAATCCATTTCAGACCCCAAAAATACACTTACAAAAGCACTTACATAAGTACACTTACATAACTGTTCGAGTTTTGAGCTGTTCGTATCCTGAGGTACCACTGTATTATGCAGAGAATTCGGAGTGTGGAAATTAGGTGGTAGTGTGGAGTTACTAAAATTATTAATCAGAGGGCTGAAGAGAGGTTGTTGAGGTGGTTTGGTCATTTAGAGAGAATGGATCAAAGTAGAATGACTTGGAGAGCACATAAATCTTTAGGGAAAGGAAGGCAGGGTAGGGGTCGTCCTCAAAAAGGTTGGAGGGCGAGGGTAAAGGAGGTTGTGGCTTGGACTTCCAGCAAGCATGTGTGAGCATATCAGATAGGAGTGAATGGAGATGAATGGTTTTTGGGACCTGACGAGCTGTTGGAGTGTGAGCAGGCTAATATTTAGTGAAGGGATTCAGGGAAACCTGTTATTGTTATATAGCTGTACTTGAGTACTGGAAATGGGAAGTGCAATGCCTGCACTTTAAAGGAGGGGTTTGGGATATTGGCAGTTTGGAGGGGTATGTTACATATGCTTCTCAACTGTTGCATCTAGGCACCTCTGTAAAGACAGTGATTATGTGTGAGTGAGGTGAAATTGTTGAATGATGAAAGTATTTTCTTTTTGGGGATTTCCGTTCTTTTTGGGTCACCCTGCCTCAGTGGAAGACAGCTGACTCAGAAAAAAAAAATGCCTAGAATACTGTACAGTATTTCAATTGTGACCCCAGAAGTAATTAAGTACTGTACAAAGTAAATTTATGTTTTTAACAGATTTTCAACCCGTTACATTGAAGCAAACTGAAGTTAGTGTATATAAAGTACATAAGTAAATATTGTACCATGTATTTCTTCAACTTCATTATTTAGCCAATCACAATTTTTTTATTAAAACTACCTTTAAGACATTGCTACCTGCCATCCTAACCCTTCAACCTTCTACTGAATTACTGAAGTAATTTTTACAATATGATGTTACAGTATTTAGATAAGGCTAAAGAGGTCTTTGTGGCATTTATGGATTTGGAAAAGGCGTATGACAGGGTGGATAGGGGGGCAATGTGGCAGATGTTGCAGGTGTATGGTGTAGGAGGTAGGTTACTGAAAGCAGTGAAGAGTTTTTACGAGGATAGTGAGGCTCATGTTAGACTACATAGGAAAGAGGGAAATTATTTCCCAGTAAAAGTAGGCCTTAGACAAGGATGTGTGATGTCACCCTGGTTGTTTAATATATTTATAGATGGGGTTGTAAGAAGTAAATGCGAGGAGGGTCTTGACAAGAGGCGTGGAGTTAAAAGATAAAGAATCACACATAAAGTGGGAGTTGTCACAGTTGCTCTTTGCTGATGACACTGTGCTCTTGGGAGATTCTGAAGAGAAGTTGCAGAGATTGGTGGATGAATTTGGTAGGGTGTGCAAAAGAAGAAAATTAAAAGTGAATACAGGAAAGAGTAAGGTTATGAGGATAACAAAAAGATTAGGTGATGAAAGATTGGATATCACATTGGAGGGAGAGAGTATGGAGGAGGTGAATGTATTCAGATATTTGGGAGTGGACGTGTCAGCGGATGGGTCTATGAAGGATGAGGTGAATCATAGAATTGATGAGGGGAAAAGGGTGAGTGGTGCACTTAGGAGTCTGTGGAGACAAAGAACTTTGTCCTTGGAGGCAAAGAGGGGAATGTATGAGAGTGTAGTTTTACCAACACTCTTATATGGGTGTGAAGCATGGGTGATGAATGTTGCAGCGAGGAGAAGGCTGGAGGCAGTGGAGATGTCATGTCTGAGGGCAATGTGTGGTGTGAATATAATGCAGAGAATTCGTAGTTTGGAAGTTAGGAGGAGGTGCGGGATTACCAAAACTGTTGTCCAGAGGGCTGAGGAAGGGTTGTTGAGGTGGTTCGGACATGTAGAGAGAATGGAGCGAAACAGAATGACTTCAAGAGTGTATCAGTCTGTAGTGGAAGGAAGGCGGGGTAGGGGTCGGCCTAGGAAAGGTTGGAGGGAGGGGGTAAAGGAGGTTTTGTGTGCGAGGGGCTTGGACTTCCAGCAGGCGTGCGTGAGCGTGTTTGATAGGAGTGAATGGAGACAAATGGTTTTTAATACTTGACGTGCTGTTGGAGTGTGAGCAAAGTAACATTTATGAAGGGGTTCAGGGAAACCGGAAGGCCGGACTTGAGTCCTGGAGATGGGAAGTACAGTGCCTGCACTCTGAAGGAGGGGTGTTAATGTTGCAGTTTAAAAACTGTAGTGTAAAGCACCCTTCTGGCAAGACAGTGATGGAGTGAATGATGGTGAAAGTTTTTCTTTTTCGGGCCACCCTGCCTTGGTGGGAATCGGCCAGTGTGATAATAAAAAATAAAAATGATGTTACAGTATCTACAAGTACCCTAGGTGCATATCTAATTAAAAAACATTTGAGTGCATCTCTAATTTTAAAAATGTCTAAGTAATGAATATTCCCAAGTTAAAAGTCCAGATTTCAAAGCTATTTTTACCTGTCAAGGAGTTGAAAGACCTGGAATCTGTAGTCTCCAAGTCTCCTAGTCAAATAAAAAAACCCAATTTCTTGAATCTGCTTTCTTGATCACTGCCTTTCACTAATCCCATAAAAATAAAAAGGTCTAAATACTTATGATGCAGATAAACATCTCCCACATTGTAAATGAACAGCAAATAAATTTAAAAATTGTACATAAAATACAGGTAAATGTACATTAACACATAAGAACACAATAATTGTTTACTATTTCTGAGGAATTTATGAGAAAATTAAAAAAGTGAACTTTAATTATAGCCACTGTACTCTAAAGGAGGGTTTTGGGATATTTGCTATTTCGAGTGATATCTGAATTGTGTCTGCACACCTCTGGCAAGACAGTGATAGTAAGAATGATAGTGAAAGTGTTTCTTTTTCGTGTCACCCTGCCTCAGTGGGAGACAGCCAGCATGTTAAAAAAACATGAGATATAAACTACCACGATAGTAGTGGTGACTCAGAATAACTTATACTGAGTCAGAGAAGCTGTAAAGCTCTGCTAGTGACAATGTAGATGTATGGGAAGACTTTCCACCAAGACACCAGACTTCTTATTAATTCAAACTTCTGCTTAACACTGAGAAGCATACATTTCCTATTGGTGCTATTACTTGGTTTAGCAGCCGATATTATTTCAGCTTCCAATACTGATGCTCTACAACTTATTTCTGGATTACAGCTGAAGCTTGCAATAACACCATAGTATATGAAAAAAGAATAATTACTAACAAATTAAAATAGTAATCATTATAAACAATCAAACAGCACTGTTAGTGATATAGCCTAATTCTCCACATCACCAAATAACACTCTGGGATGTATGCAACTTTATAATATCAAGCTGGGCCAAGTGCACGTATCCCACCTCAGTGATGCAAATTCACTCATGAATAAGCAGCTTCTAAAGTAACTAGTAGACAAATTATGCAAACTGTAAATGTGATGTGACATTTGGTATGAGCCTAAGTAAAAATTAAGTTCTACATATGGCCTTCAGAAATAATACAGATGCAAAATGAAAAAAAAAATAAATTGTCTCCTACCTGCTGTTACTGGCTGAGATGATTTAACTTCAACTTCAGTGTGGATCTTCTTCAGCTCCTCACCAGCAGTGTAATAGGTTACTTGTGTCTTCACCTCATGACTTTGCACTTCCTGGCAATGAAAAAAAGTGAAGCTATCAACACATACCCAGAACCTATTGTCAACTTGACTAATTGTAAACCTCATGTATTCACACATTTTTGCAGAGGATAAAGCAGCAGGTAAAGGAACCTTTTACAGGTGATCAGTATCTCCCAACTGTTCTTACCCATCCTATATTCTCTCATATTCCTCCCTCTTTTTCATCCTTATTTCTTTTCTGTTCACTCGTCCTCTTCCCTCTACCCAAAAACAATTCTCCAGATATAAAAAAAGCAAAAGTGCTAAATTAACTTTGAATTGAAATTCCTTGTGTGCTTCGAGCTCAAAATTATAGGACAAAAATACCACAAGAGGGACATTTTTACTAGGCACTATATAATGCTTCTAATTTATTTGACACTCTTGTTAATATATTTACATAAACTTATTCTTTATTTAAATCTACTACTGTCAGTTGTTTTATGCTACTTGAGCCTTGTGTAAAAGGGGGAAAAATTAATTACAGAGCAGTCCCACACAGTCCAGAAGATATGCAGATACACTCAACAAACTACTAACCCCTTCACTGTCGGAACTCCCAAATTTAAGTGCTGACATTACTGGGAAATAAAAAGATTTCTGAAAAGGTGGAGAATCTATTTCTGAAGAAATCTGATGGAAAACTTACAAAATTATGCAGGTACAAAGTTGGTAATATGGGCGCAATTTACACATCAGCGATTTTGCCCGAGTCCAATTCTAAGCCAATGCCATTGTTCAATTTGACTTAACTTTTAGCTATTTTACTAGTATGCCTTCTGTTCTATCAATTGAGCATAAGAAACTGCCCATTTAACTATCCATAATACCCTATAAGTGCACAGAAGTCAGTAGTTTCGCCAATTTTACACAATTAAAAAAATTTAAAATTAAAAAAACAGAGCCCAAAACAAACTGTAGGCATTCCAGCCGCTAAAGTAACACTTTCTGTTCAATAATCATGTCCTCAGGCCTCTCCAATAATACACTTGCCCCCCATTTTGAATTCATTACACGCATAAAAAAAATTAAGTTTTACCCTATTTCTCAGATAATAAAATACATTCAGGAATGATTGGTCACAGTTTAGGGCATTCAAAAAGGTAAAGCAAACCTAGTAAAATCCCATAAAACAAACTGAGGGGTAAGGAAGTATATGCACCTGGAGAAGAGAGAAATGTAGAGGAGAGAGAGAGAGAGAGAGAGAGAGAGAGAATTTTGGGAAATGTTGAGTGAATGCATGGGGAGTTTTGAACCAAGTGAGAGAGTACTTGTGGTTGGGGGTTAGAAAAGTCGTATGAGAATAAAAAAAAAAAAGTTTGATACTTTAATGAAAATTCTACTTACATTTTCATTCTTTTTACCAGAGTGCCTCTTATGACCTGACTTGTCATGAAGATCTGAAGTCTTGCGTTTAAAATTACGGCCAGATCTGAGGCGAGATTCTTCCAGCTCGTCCTCTTCAGTTATGTCCATTTGTGATACATCAAGGATGGTATCTGCAAAATGAAAGTGTGATTATTTGGTCCAGTACTGCTTTATATTTCAAATCAAAAAGCATTCAGCACCCTGTTTTACTTGTGCTTTACCTGTGACCAATTTCAAGGGCTTTTCAACCCCCACAGCCCAGCCTAGTCCAGGCTTTCCTGCTGAATGTCTGGTCAGCCAGGCTGTCTGTGCTAGCGGCCTACAGGCCTACACAGCTATCACAACCTGGTTGATCCAGCACTTGCTGAAGGAAACTGTCCAGCTACTTGAAAAGTGATTAAAATTAATCACACAGTATTGATTGTGTTAAATCTTGATTGTGTTAAACTAGTAATATGTAAAGGATTCCCAAACTGCATTTTTTCTTTATTTTCATTAAAAAATTTATCAGATTGTTCTATTGCAAAGTATACTTACCTGCTGAATTGTTATCTTCAGTGATGGTAGATAAAGGACCAGGAGAGTGATCTCTTGTGGTGCGGCGCTGATCTGTTCCACCAATAAAACTGAAAGAATTCTGAAGTTGAATCAGCTTCTCCCTCGTCTCGTTGACTTGACCTCGCCCAAGAAGGTCCATTACCAAGCCAATCTGTCCAGCCTTATCAAAATAAATTTCAATTACTTTTTTTTTTCAACAAGTTGGTCATCTCTGAGAGGCAGGGTGACCCAAAAAGAAAATAAATCCCCAAAAAGAAAATATTTTCAACATCATTCAACACTTTCACCTCACTCATACATAATAACTGTTTTTGTAGAGGCGCCCAGACACAACAGTTTAAAAGCATATAAAAATATATATAACATATCCCTCCAAACTGCCAATATCCTAAACCCCTCCTTTAAAGTCCAAGCATGATACTTCCCATTTCCAGTACTCAAGTCCAGCAATATAAAAATAACCAGTTTCCCTGAATCCCTTCACTAAATATTACCCTGCTCACACTCCAATAGCTCGTCAGGTCCCAAAAAACATTCATCTCCATTCACTCCTATCTAACACGCTCAAGCACGCTTGCTGGAAGTCCAAGGCCCCTCGTCCACAAAACCTCCTTTACCCCCCCTGCCTCCAACCTTTTCAAGGACGACCCCTACCCCGCTCTCCAAGTCATTCTACTTTGATCCATTCTCTCCAAATTACCAAACCAACTCACCAACCCCTCTTCAGCCCTGTGACTAATATACTTTTATTACCTCTACACCTCCTAATTTCCACACTCCGAATTTTCTACATAATATTTACACCACACAATGGAGGGAATATTTTGAGGAATTGTTAAATGTTGATGGAGATAGGGAAGCTGTGATTTCGTGTATAGGGCAAGGAGGAATAACATCTTGTAGGAGTGAGGAAGAGCCAGTTGTGAGTGTGGGGGAAGTTCGTGAGGCAGTAGGTAAAATGAAAGGGGGTAAGGCAGCTGGGATTGATGGGATAAAGATAGAAATGTTAAAAGCAGGTGGGGATATAGTTTTGGAGTGGTTGGTGCAATTATTTAATAAATGTATGGAAGACGGTAAGGTACCTAGGGATTGGCAGAGAGCATGCATAGTTCCTTTGTATAAAGGCAAAGGGGATAAAAGAGAGTGCAAAAATTATAGGGGGATAAGTCTGTTGAGTATACCTGGTAAAGTGTATGGTAGAGTTATAATTGAAAGAATTAAGAGTAAGACGGAAAATAGGATAGCAGATGAACAAGGAGGCTTTAGGAAAGGTAGGGGGTGTGTGGACCAGGTGTTTACAGTGAAACATATAAGTGAACAGTATTTAGATAAGGCTAAAGAGGTCTTTGTGGCATTTATGGATTTGGAAAAGGCGTATGACAGGGTGGATAGGGGGGCAATGTGGCAGATGTTGCAAGTGTATGGTGTAGGAGGTAGGTTACTGAAAGCAGTGAAGAGTTTTTACGAGGATAGTGAGGCTCAAGTTAGAGTATGTAGGAAAGAGGGAAATTTTTTCCCAGTAAAAGTAGGCCTTAGACAAGGATGTGTGATGTCACCGTGGTTGTTTAATATATTTATAGATGGGGTTGTAAGAGAAGTAAATGCGAGGGTCTTGGCAAGAGGCGTGGAGTTAAAAGATAAAGAATCACACACAAAGTGGGAGTTGTCACAGCTGCTCTTTGCTGATGACACTGTGCTCTTGGGAGATTCTGAAGAGAAGTTGCAGAGATTGGTGGATGAATTTGGTAGGGTGTGCAAAAGAAGAAAATTAAAGGTGAATACAGGAAAGAGTAAGGTTATGAGGATAACAAAAAGATTAGGTGATGAAAGATTGAATATCAGATTGGAGGGAGAGAGTATGGAGGAGGTGAACGTATTCAGATATTTGGGAGTGGACGTGTCAGCAGATGGGTCTATGAAAGATGAGGTGAATCATAGAATTGATGAGGGAAAAAGAGTGAGTGGTGCACTTAGGAGTCTGTGGAGACAAAGAACTTTGTCCTTGGAGGCAAAGAGGGGAATGTATGAGAGTATAGTTTTACCAACGCTCTTATATGGGTGTGAAGCATGGGTGATGAATGTTGCAGCGAGGAGAAGGCTGGAGGCAGTGGAGATGTCATGTCTGAGGGCAATGTGTGGTGTGAATATAATGCAGAGAATTCGTAGTTTGGAAGTTAGGAGGAGGTGCGGGATTACCAAAACTGTTGTCCACAGGGCTGAGGAAGGGTTGTTGAGGTGGTTCGGACATGTAGAGAGAATGGAGCGAAACAGAATGACTTCAAGAGTGTATCAGTCTGTAGTGGAAGGAAGGCGGGGTAGGGGTCGGCCTAGGAAAGGTTGGAGGGAGGGGGTAAAGGAGGTTTTGTGTGCGAGGGGCTTGGACTTCCAGCAGGCATGCGTGAGCGTGTTTGATAGGAGTGAATGGAGACAAATGGTTTTTAATACTTGACGTGCTGTTGGAGTGTGAGCAAAGTAACATTTATGAAGGGATTCAGGGAAACCGGCAGGCCGGACTTGAGTCCTGGAGATGGGAAGTACAGTGCCTGCACTCTGAAGGAGGGGTGTTAATGTTGCAGTTTAAAAACTGTAGTGTAAAGTACCCTTCTGGGAATCGGCCAGTGTGATAATAATAAAAAAAACAATGCCCTTAGACAGGACACCACTGCCTGCAACCGCCTCCTTGCTGCAGCATTTACAATCTAAGCTTCACACCCATGTAAGAGAGTTGGTACTACTATATTTTCATACATTCCTTTCTTTGCCTCCATAGACAACGTTTTTTGTCTCCACATATACCTCAACGCACCACTCACCTTTTTTCCTTCATCCATTCTATGGTTAACCTCATCCTTCATAAACCCATCCGCTGACATGTTAACTTCCAAATATCTGAAAGCATTCACTTCCTCCATACTCCCTCTCTCCAATGTGACATCCAATTTTTATCTAAATCATTTTGATACCCTCATCACCTTACTCTTATCTATGTTCACTTTCAACTTTCTACCTTTACACACCCTCCCAAACTTGTCTACTAACCTTTGCAACTTTTCTTTAGATCTTCCCTGGAGTTACCTGGAGAGAGTTCCGGGGGTCAACGCCGCCGCGGCCCGGTCTGTGACAAGGCCTCCTGGTGGATCAGAGCCTGATCAACCAGGCTGTTACTGCTGGCTGCACGCAAACCAACGTACGAGCCACAGCCCGGCTGGTCAGGAACCGACTTTAGGTGCTTGTCCAGTGCCAGCTTGAAGACTGCCAGGGGTCTGTTGGTAATCCCCCTTATGTATGCTGGGAGGCAGTTGAACAGTCTCGGGCTCCTGACACTTATTGTATGGTCTCTTAACATGCTAGTGACGCCCCTGCTTTTCATTGGGGGGATGTTGCATCGTCTGCCAAGTCTTTTGCTCTCGTAGTGAGTGATTTTTGTGTGCAAGTTCGGTACTAGTCCCTCTAGGATTTTCCAGTGGTATATAATCATGTATCTCTCCCGCCTGCGTTCCAGGGAATACAGGTTCACGAACCTCAAGCGCTCCCAATAATTGAGGTGTTTTATCTCCGTTATGCGCGCCGTGAAGGTTCTCTGTGCATTTTCTAGGTCAGCAATTTCACCTGCCTTGAAAGGTGCTGTTAGTGTGCAGCAATATTCCAGCCTAGATAGAACAAGTGACCTGAAGAGTGTCATCATGGGCTTGGCATCCCTAGTTTTGAAGGTTCTCATTATCCATCCTGTCATTTTTCTAAAAGATGCGATTGATACAATGTATGGTCCTTGAAGGTGAGATCCTCCTGCATGGTCACTCCCAGGTCTTTGACGTTGTTTCACTCTGTTTTGTGGCCAGAATTTGTTTTGTACTCTGATGAAGTTTTAATTTTCTCGTGTTTACCATATCTGAGTAATTGAAATTTCTCATCGTTGAACTTCATATTGTTTTCTGCAGCCCACTGAAAGATTTGGTTGATGTCCGCCTGGAGCCTTGCAGTGTCTGCAATGGAAGACACTGTCATGCAGATTCGGGTGTCATCTGCAAAGGAAAACACGGTGCTGTGGCTGACATCCTTGTCTATGTCAGATATGAGGATGAGGAACAAGATGGGAGCGAGTACTGTGCCTTGTGGAACAGAGCTTTTCACCGTAGCTGCCTCGGACTTTGCTCTGTTGACTACTATTACTCTGTGTTCTGTTAGCAAGGAAATTATAGATCCATCGACCGACTTTTCCTGTTATTCCTTTAGCACGCATTTTGTGCGCTATTACGCCATCGTCACACTTGTCGAAGGCTTTTGCAAAGTCTGTATATATTACATCTGCATTCTTTTTGTCTTCTAGTGCATCTAGGACCTTGTCGTAGTGATACAATAGTTGAGACAGACAGGAGCGACCTGTTCTAAACCCATGTTGCCCTGGGTTGTGTAGTTTATGGGTTTCGAGATGGGTGCTGATCTTGCTTCTTAGGACCCTTTCAAAGATTTTTATGATACGGGATGTTAATGCTATCAGTCTGTAGTTCTTTGCTATTGCTTTACTGCCCCCTTTGTGGAGTGGGGCTATGTCTGTTGTTTTTAGTAACTGTGGGACGACCCCCGTGTCCATGCTCCCTCTCCATAGGATGGTAAAAGCTCGTGATAGGGGCTTCTTGCAGTTCTTGATGAACACGGAGTTCCATGAGTCTGGCCCTGGGGCAGAGTGCATGGGCATGTCATTTATCGCCTGTTCGAAGTCATTTAGCGTCAGGATAACATCGGATATGCTTGTGTTAACCAAATTCTGTGGCTCTCTCATAAAAAATTCATTTTGATCTTCGACTCTCAGTCTGGTTAGCGGCTTGCTAAAAACTGAGTCATATTGGGACTTGAGTAGCTCACTCATTTCCTTGCTGTCATCTTTGTAGGACCCATCTTGTTTAAGTAGGGGCCCAATACTGGATGTTGTTCTCGACTTTGATTTGGCATAGGAGAAGAACTACTTTGGGTTTCTTTCGATTTCATTTATGGCTTTTAGTTCTTCCCGCGATTCCTGACTCCTATGAGATTCCTTTAGCTTAAGTTCGATGCTTGCTATTTCTCTGACCAGTGTCTCCCTACGCATTTCAGATATATTGACCTCTTTTAGCTGCTCTGTTATTATTTCCGTCGCCTGTAAAGGGAGCGCCTGTCTCTTTCTATTTTACATCTACTCCTCCTTTTTATTAGAGGAATAAGCCTTGTGCATACATCGAGTGTACCGAGTTAATCTGTTCTAGGCATAAGTTGGGGTCTGTGTTGCTTAGTATATCTTCCCAGCTTATATCGGTTAGGACTTGCTTTACTTGGTCCCACTTTATGTTTTTGTTATTGAAGTTGAATTTGGTGAATGCTCCCTCGTGACTAATCTCATTATGTCGGTCTGGGGCTCCACGCATACATGTCTGAACCTCAATTATGTTGTGATCTGAGTATATTGTTTTTGATATGGTGACATTTCGTATCAGATCATCACTGTTAGTGAAGATGAGGTCTAGTGTATTCTCCAGTCTAGTAGGCTCTATTATTTGCTAGTTTAAATTGAATTTTGTGCAGAGATTTAAAAGCTCGTGAGAGTTTTCATCAGAGCTGCCTCCTGGTGTTATTACTGCAACAATATTATTTGCTATATTCCTCCATTTTAGGTGCCTTAAGTTGAAATCCCCCAGGAGCAAGATGTTGGGTGCAGGAGCTGGAAGATTTTCCAGACAGTGGTCAATTTTTAACAGCTGTTCCTGGAATTGCTGGGATGTTGCATCCGGAGGCTTGTAGACTACCACAATGACTAGGTTTTGGTTCTCGATCTTTACTGCTAAAACTTCCACTACATCATTTGAGGCATTAAGCAGTTCTGTGCAAACAAGTGACTCTGCAATGTACAGGCCAACCCCCCCCTTTTGCCTGTTCACTCTGTCGCATCTGTATAGGTTGTAACCTGGGATCCATATTTCGTTGTCCAAGTGATCCTTTATGTGGGTCTCAGTGAAAGCCGCGAACATTGCCTTTGCCTCTGCAAGCAGTCCACGGATGAAAGGTATTTTGTTGTTTGTTGCTGGCTTTAGACCCTGTATATTTGCAAAGAAGAATGTCATCGGACTGGTGGTATTGTTGGTACTGGGGGGGGATTTTTTTTCCGGCATTAATATCTGTATCTGTTGGTTTGGAGTGGAGGCCATCGACTGTGGTTCCACTCCAGGAATGACTAGGATTTGGTGTACGATTTCTGCCATTTTCTGCCAGTTTTTTTCCTTCCTGGCACTAAAAAACCCCTCCCTCTTGAGTGGCTGTGGCTACCCAGGTTTTCCCATGGCCTGGATGTTTTGTATCTTTTTGTCCCCTTTAGATGGTGTGCCTGGGAATTTAAGTTATAGCACAGTCTTTCCTGTACTGAAGAGGTACACATTTCAGGGTGAAAAAGCTTACAGGAAGGGAGTTTGCATTTTCCTGTTGTCATATGGGCACGGCATTTTCTAGGGTGGTCATAGTTACACGTCCCATCTGTTTTTCCAGATTTCCCATGCCTGCAGATACCAAGTGCATAGTATGTGCACAGGCTTGGTTTCAGTTTGCCTTGGGTTTCTGTGTCTGTATTCCCTGTTGGTGCATGTTTACCTGTCTTATTCCTATCCTCCCTAGCACCAACAATGGAGCTCCCACCAGTTGTTTTTGGTAATATATCCTCACTATTTCTAGTGTAGTCCTCTTGTTTGCTATTTCCTGTGGTATTTCTAGTTTGCAATATTGGTTTTATCTTATCTTTGACTACACTTTGTTTCCCCACTACGGCTCCTGTCTCCCATGAGGTCATTTATATGCATTCCTTCCTGTATATAATTCCCGAATACCTGGGCAAAATCTCCAGCTTCACCATTACTGTCTCCCAGGACAGCACCTCCAGCTTCACCATTACTGTCTACCAGGACAGCACTATCAGCCCCACATTTACTGACTACCATTATCACCACCACTCACCTCATTTTCAAATTTTCAGCTTAAATGCTTTGAGACAACCCATAAGAAATTCCCACAGCACTTGCAATGTCCTGGATACCCTGTTGTCAATCTTCTTGAACAGTTTTCCTCACACTGTCAATGTTGACATCTGTTTTTGACACTGATGAATGACCAGTGTTTATCACCTTTAATCAATGTTCATCCTGCTTTGAATCAAGGAAACCATTCAAGTGTCTAACCCATTGCTTCGTCACCAAATGCTTGGAGCATTTTGAGAGTTTCACTACCCAAAACTAGGGAGGCCAAGCCCATGATGACACTCTTCAGGTCACTTATTCTATCTAGGCTGGAATATTGCTGCACACTAACAGCACCTTTCAAGGCAGGTGAAATTGCTGACCTAGAAAATGTACAGAGAACCTTCACCGCGCGCATAACGGAGATAAAACACCTCAATTACTGGGAGCGCTTGAGGTTCCTAAACCTGCATTCCCTGGAACGCAGGCAGGAGAGATACATGATTATATACACCTGGAAAATCCTAGAGGGACTAGTACCGAACTTGCACACGAAAATTACTCGCTACGAAAGCAAAAGAGTTGGCAGACGATGCAACATCCCCCCAATGAAAAGCAGGCGTGTCACTAGCACATTAAGAGACCATACAATAAGTGTCAGGGGCCCGAGACTGTTCAACTGCCTCCCAGCATACATAAGGGGGATTATCAACAGACCCCTGGCAGTCTTCAAGCTGGCACTGGACAAGCACCTAAAGTCGGTTCCTGACCAGCCGGGCTGTGGCTCGTACGTTGGTTTGCGTGCAGCCAGCAGTAACAGCCTGGTTGATCAGGCTCTGATCCACCAGGAGGCCTGGTCACAGACCGGGCCGCAGGGGCATTGACCCCCGGAACTCTCTCCAGGTAAACCCGTTTTGCCAAACTTGAAACAGAATTTCACACACATGCTATTCTTTCTTTTAAAGATTCCATTGTTACACAGAAAAAAAAATGCACTAAGACAACAGAAAGTGCCCATCTAACAAACAGAATGACCAACAGCACTGTAATGGTGGCCCCATGGCCTTCATATGGCGAGGGTCAGGGTTCAATTCCCGGCGAGGGTAGAAACACTGGGTGTGTTTCCTTACACTGGTTGTGTGTTCCCCATCAGTAAAATGGGTACCTGGGTGTTAGTTGACTGGTGTGGGTCACATCCTGGGACAAAACTGACCTAATTTGCCCAAAATGCTCTGCATAGCAAGGGCCTTTCTATATACAGTGGTCCCTCAATAATCGTCCGGCCTGAAAGTCGTCCATTTCGGAAATAGTCCTGTTTTTTCGTCAAAATATTGGCTCGCAAATGGTCCGGTAACTCGCTAATAGTCCTCATAGTCCTTCGTCTTGGACGCGTACTCACGCTCTGAACCGCCTCGGCCTTTCCTTCCCAGCCAGTGTGCCATTGTTTACCAGTGAGTGACGGTCCCCTCACATGCTCCTACGAAATATTTCATAATATTCCATTGATTTTAGTGCTTGCAAGTGCTAAATAAGCTACCATGGCTCCAAATAAAGCTTCTAGTGCCAGCCTTTTGGTAAAGAATGTGAGAAACACATAATTTATGAAAAAGTTTGTAGAAAAATACAAAGATGGTGGTGGTAGAGTGGAAGCAGTTGTGATAGTGGTTGATGAACATAAGAAAGGAGGATCACTGCAGCAGGCCTGTTGGCCCATGCTCGGCAGGTCCTTTACAATTCATCCCACTAACGAAACATTTTCCCAACCCAGTCCTCAATGCTACCCAAGAAATAAGCTCTGATAACTCTATCCACTCATTTGGGACTTGCAAATGAGTAGATAGTTATCAGAGCTTATTTCTTGGGTAGCATTGAGAACTGGGTTGGGACAATGTTTCGTTAGTGGGATGAATTGTAAAGGACCTGCCGAGCATGGGCCAACAGGCCTGCTGCAGTGATCCTCCTTTCTTATGTTCTTATATTCTTATGTTCATCAACCACTATCACAACTGCTTCCACTCTACCACCACCATCTTTGTATTTTTCTACAAACTTTTTCATAAATTATGTGTTTCTCACATTCTTTACCAAGGGCTGGCACTAGAAGCTTTCTTTGGTGGTAGTAATGGTGGTAGAAGGTAGTAGTGATGATGGTAATAGTTGTAATAGTGGTAGAAGGTCATAGTGATGGTGGTAGAGGGTTCCTTCTTCAGTGATTCAGCGATTCTACCAACTCCTCCAATATTGTTGGAGTTATATAGGGCTACAAAAACCACCGCCGCCTCACCACCATTATGGACGGCTTACACTCAGTGGCCCTTATATACCCAACAACAACACAACACCTCTCGTGACATACGTAATGACTTATTTTATTCATTCTAGAGTATATTCCATGTTTCTATGTTATTAATATTGTTTATTATGTCATATTAGTTGAATTGTGATAGATAAATAAGTCATAGAGTTGATATTAGTGTCATTCTCCAACAATAAACTTGCCATCCCTCCCTCACAAACAAATAGCCAGTAAAAACAACAATGGAAGAACACTGCAGGTCTACTGGCCCATACAAGGCAGGTCCTTATCAAAATGACCTCCACCCAAAGCTACCCAAGAATTTACTCCCGTACCCAATGACACAAATCAAACTCAGCTCCTCCAACTCGTATATTTGTCCAATCTCTTCTTGAAGCTACCCAAGGTCCTAGCCTCAATCACCCTACTGGTAAGTGTGATGTTAAATAAGAACTTAAGAAAGTAGGATCACTGGAACAGGCCTGCTGGCCCATACTAGGCCGGTCCTTCACAAATCCAACCCACTAACAGAACAAATGCTACCCATGCAATAAACTCAGGTGCAAGTCCAACTCAAATCCAACCCCTTTCACTCGTGTATTTATCCAACCTAAATTTGAAACTACCCAAGCCATAGCTTTTAGAACATTGGAAAGGAGGAACACTGCAATAAGCCTGTTGGCCCATACTAGGCTGGTCCTTCACAAATCCAACCCACTAACAGAACAAATGCTACCCAAGCAATAAGCTCATGTGCAAGTCCGACTCAAATCCAACCCCTTTCACTCGTGTATTTATCCAACCTAAATTTTAAACTACCCAATGTTTTAGCTTCCATCACCCTACTAGGCAGACCGTTCCACTCATCAACTACCCCTATTACCAATGTTCATTTATACATTTCATTAGTGCCCTAGAGTCCTTATGGAGAGGGATTCCCCTTCCAAATAACCTCTCTTCCCTCTCTCCTCCTCCCCATCTTCCATTCATCAACAACAGTCTTCAATAAAGGTAACTGTCATGTTGAATGTTCATTCTTTTGTGCATGTAAATCTATCTTTTAGGTAAAAAAAAAAAAAATGTTGTTGATACTTCTAGGTGTCTGGAACGAATTAATTTGATTTACATTATTTCTTAGGGGAAAATTGATTCGAAAATCGTCCATTTCGATAATAGTCCCACTTCCAGGAATGGATTATGGACGATTATTGAGGGACCACTGTAGTAGTATGTCACTGATGTCAGCTAGGCCTGTATACCTTGTACGTGTACTTGTAAAAAGTTTTTTTTTTTATGAACACACTGGCCGTTTCCCACCATGGTAGGGTGGCCCAAAAAAGAAAAACTTTCACCATCATTCACTCCATCACTGTCTTGCAAGAGGTGCACTTACACTACAGTTATATAACTGCAACATTAACACCCCTCCTTCAGAGTGCAGGCACAGTATTTCCCATCACCAGGACTCAAGTCTGGCCTGCCGGTTTCACTGAATCCTCCATAAATATTACCCTGCTTACACTCCAACAGCACATCAAGTCCTAAAAACCATTTGTCTCCATTCGCTCCTAACACGCTCACGAATGTTCGCAGAAAGTCCTAGCCCCTCGCACACAAAACCTCCTTTACCCCCTCCCTCCAACCTTTCCTAGACCGAACTCTACCTCACCTTCCCTCCACTACAGATTTATACACTCTTAAAGTCATTCTATTTTGTTCCACCCTCTCTACATGTCCGAACCACCTCAACAACCCCTCCTCAGCCTTCTGGATAACAGTTTTGGTAATCTCACACCACCTCCTAATTTCCAAACTATGAATTCTCTGCATTATATTCACACCACAAATTGCCCTCAGACAACATCTCCACTGCCTCCAGCCTTCTCCTTGTTGCAACATTCACCACCCGTGCTTCACACCCATATAAGAGCATTTGTATAACTATACTCTCATACATTCCCCAATTGCTTTCGTGAACAAAGTTCTCTGTCTCCACAGACTCTTCAGTGCACCACTCACCTATTTCCCTCTCATCAATTCTATGATTCACCTCATCTTTCACAGACCCATCTGCTGACATGTCCACTCCTAAATATCTGAATACATTCACCTCCTCTATACTCTCTCCCTCCAATCTGATATCCAATCTTTTGTTACCTAATTTTTTTATCACCTCACTCTTTCCTGTATTCGTTTTTAATTTTCTTCTTTTACATACCCTACCAAACTCATCCACCAACCTCTGCAACTTCTCTTCAGAATCTCCCAAAAGCAGTGTCGTCAGCAAAGAGCAACAATAATTCACAAAGGTGTGTACTACTCAGAGTGAGCTATGCCACAGCCATATTTTATCCAGGAAACGCACCAAAATTCAGGTATTGGAACTTTTTGATAGCACCTATTATATGTACAAAATACAGAAGTGTAATTTATTAGGAGATAATTTTTTTTCAGCTGATGTAAACTACAGCCCATAAAAGTAGCAAAGGTATTGCTGTAAATATTTTGGTAGCAACAGCATGGTCTCCCATGACAGTACTATTGAACCTGATATTGTTTTTATAAGTTTTTCTACTCTTGTAGCCTGCTTGATGCACCATAATGTTTACAGCCACTATTAAAGGTTATTCCATAAAACCTTAGTAAAAATAAATTATTATTTAACCTTACCAGAAAATTCTATACCTTATGAAGCTATAAAGGTTTGAAACTCCTAATTTAAAATAACTACATGCTCAGTTATTACTGTTAGGGTCACTTCTCTTTTCCACCTTTACCAAAATTCTCCTAGACTACTGTCCTACATCCAGTGATGTACATACAGGATACAAACAGCCCAAAACTCAAACAATTATTTAAGTGTATTTATGTAAGTGCTTTTGTAAGTGTATTTTTGGGGTCTGAAAAGGATTAATCTAATTTACATTATTCCTTATGGGAACAAATGCGTTTGGTATCGGCACTTGAACAGCCTTCTGGAACGAAATAAATTCATATCCCGAGGTACCACGTATTTTGTTAAGGCTTGAGTGAACATAAGAACATAAGAAAGGAGGAACACTGCAGCAGGCCTGTTGGCCCATACTAGGCAGGTCCTTTACAATTCATCCCACTAACAAACATTTGACCAACCCAATTTTCAATGCTACCCAAGAAATAAGCTCTGATGTGCAAGTCCCACTCAAATCCAACCCCTCCCACTCATGTACTTATCCAACCTAAATTTGAAACTACCCAAAGTCCTAGCCTCAATAACCCAACTAGGTAGACTGTTCCACTCATCAACTACCCTATTTCTAAACCAATACTTTCCTATGTTCTTTCTAAATCTAAACTTATCTAATTTAAATCCATTACTGCGGGTTCTCTCTTGGAGAGATATCCTCAAGACCTTGTTAATATCCCCTTTATTAATACCTATCTTCCACTTATACACTTCGATCAGGTCTCCCCTCATTCTTCGTCTAACAAGTGAATGTAATTTAAGAGTCTTCAATCTTTCTTCATAAGGAAGATTTCTAATGCTATGTATTAATTTAGTCATCCTACGCTGAATGTTTTCTAACAAATTTATGTCCATTCTGTAATATGGAGACCAGAATTGAGCTGCATAATCTAGGTGAGGCCTTACTAATGATGTATAAAGCTGCAGTATGACCTCTGGACTTCTGTTGCTTACACTTCTTGATATAAATCCCAGTAATCTATTTACCTTATTACATACGCTTAGGCATTGCTGTCTTGGTTTAAGGTTACTGCTTACCATAACCCCCAAGTCCTTTTCGCAATCTGTATGGCTAAGTTCTACATTATTTAACTTATAAGTGCTAGGGTTATGGACACTCCCGAGCTTCAGAACCTTGCATTTATCTACATTGAACTGCATCTGCCACTTTTCTGACCAAGAGTAGTTTGTCTAAATCTTTCTGAAGTTCCCTAACATCTACGTTTAAATCAATTATCCTACCTATCTTTGTGTCATCGGCGAATTTGCTCATATCACTAGTAATTCCTTCATCAAGATCATTGATATATATTATAAACAACAACGGGCCCAAGACTGATCCCTGTGGAACGCCACTTGTTACTGATCCCCACTCGGATTTAACCCCATTTATGGACACTCTCTGCTTCCTGTCTGTGAGCCATGATTCGATCCACGAGAGCACCCTTCCCCCAATGCCATGAGCTGCTACTTTCTTCAACAGTCTTTGGTGCGGAACTCTATCAAATGCCTTACTAAAATCTAAGTATATAATATCAAATTCTTTATCGTGGTCAACAGCCTCAAAAGCTTTACTGAAGAAAGTTAATAAATTAGTTAGACAAGACCGGCCTCTTGTGAATCCATGCTGAGTATCAATAATCAAGCTATGCTTATCGAGATGGCTTCTTATAATCTGAGCTATAACTGACTAGTAATTTGCCTACAATTGAGGTCAGGCTTATTGGGCGGTAATTTGACGGTAACGACTTGTCACCTGTTTTAAAAATAGGAATTACATTAGCCATCTTCCACATATCAGACACTACACCTGTTTGAAGAGATAAATTAAAAATATTAGTTAATGGTTCACAGACTTCCATTTTGCATTCCTTAAGAACCCTTGAAAAAACCTCTTCAGGACCCGGTGACTTATTTTGCTTCAGTCGGTCTATCTGCTTCACAACCATTTCACTAGTGACTGTGATGTTACATAATTTATCTTCTTCTGGCCCACTATAAAAATTAATTACCGGAATATTATTAGTGTCTTCCTGTGTAAAAACCGAGAGAAAATAATTATTTAAAATCGAGCACATTTCATTCTCTTTGTCAGTAAGATGCCCATAGTTATTTTTAAGGGGACCTATCTTATCTCTGACTTTTGTTCTATATACCTGGAAAAAACTTTTTGGGTTAGTTTTAGAATCCCTAGCAACTTTAATTTCATAGTCCCTTTTAGCTTTTCTTATCCCCTTTTTAATGTCCCTCTTAATGTCAATATATTGATTCATAAGATGACCCTCGCCTCTTTTGATACGCCTATAAATTCCTTTCTTAAGCCTTAGTAGATATTTCAGCCTATTATTCATCCATTTCGGGTCATTTCTATTAGATCTAATTTCTTTATAAGGGATAAACGTTCTTTGAGCAGCATGTATTGTGTTCAGAAAACTGTCATATTGATAGCTCTCTTCGTTACCCCAGTCAACAGATAAGTGTTCTCTAAGCCCATCGTAATCTGCTAAGCGAAAATCTGGGACTGTTACTGAGTTATCCCTACTATCATACTTCCATTCAATGCTAAATGTAATTGATTTGTGGTCGCTAGCACCCAGTTCCTCTGAAACTTCTAAATTATTAACAAGGGATTCATTGTTTGCCAGAACTAAGTCAAGCAGGTTATTACCCCTTGTAGGTTCTGTCACAAACTGCTTCAAAAAACAATCCTGAACTACTTCTAAGAAGTCGTATGATTCTAAATTCCCAGTCAAGAAATTCCAATCAATATGACTAAAGTTAAAGTCTCCTAGAATTACTAGCAAGTGTGTAATATTAAGATAAGCTACTTACCAAATCATTCTTTTCATTTTCTACAGAGATTCTTTTAGATTTCTCAACATCGAGCAAGTGTCGAGCATTTCTGAGTTTCATCTCCAAAGATTTGATCTCTTTCTGATGCTGCAAGGTTTGTTGTTGTAAACGCTGGACTTCAGCCTCTAAATTTTTTATATGAATGTGATATTGCTCTTGACCTTCCACAAATTCCAGGAATTCTAAAGAAATGAAAGCAAATTCACTGATAAATGCCAAGCACTGCATATACATCTATGGCTAATCAAGGAATTAAAATGAGTACATTGTTAATGTTACACAAATATATACTAACTGGCTGAGAATGTGAATACCAGAATTTATAATGCACATGTGATTTATATCACAAGTCTTAGGTAGTAGCTTGGTAGACAGCAACCACCCAAGGAGGTACTATCATCCTGCCAAGTGAGTGTGTAACTGAAGCCTTTAACTGTTTTACATGATGGGAGGATTACTGGTGTCTTTCTTCTGTCACACATACATACAGTATAAGATTTCAGGTACGTCTTGCCAAATTTACTTAGGTCATACTACACATGCATGTGCACGTAGAAGCATGTACACACACCCCTCTGGATTTTCTTCTCTTTTCTTACTAGTTCTTGTTCTTGTAATAATGTTGGTAGAATTACTGACAATGTGTAAAGGACACAAGTGCAACTAATGTGACATTTTTATTGTGGCAACGTTTCACTCTCCAGAATGACAAAGTTCCTGGAGAGCGAAATGTTGCCATAATAAAAATGTCACATTAGTTGCACTTGTGTCCTTTTACTTTACATAGTTCTAGTTATGGTTTATTTCCTCTTATCTCCTTGGGGATGTGGAACAGAATTCTTCCTCCATAAGCCATGCATGTTGTAAGAGGCGACTAAAATGCCAGGAGCAAAGGACTAGTAACTACTACTCCTGTATACATTACTATATTTATAGCAAGAAACTTTCATTTTTCTTTTTGGGCCACCCTGCTTGTGGGATACGGTCAGTGCGTTAAAAGTAAGAAGATTGTCACAAGTCCTAAATTAACCACATAACACATTTATCAAACAAGAAAATGCTTAATTTGCCTTACAGGCTTCGAAATTTTAAGTACATACTTTGTGGAATATGTAGTACTGTAAACTGAAATAAGCACTAGATTATTAAAAAAAAAAAAGCATACATGTCTGTTCTCTCTACAGAAGAGAATCTTCTGATCTGTAAACTTATGTACCATTCTGCATAATAAAGTGCATATATACAGGTACAGTAAAACACCCATTTTTCAGCAGCTTTGGCTCCTAGGCTTTACCAGTACGTACTAATATAAATTTTGGCAGACCAACAGAGGTCACATAATAGGTTTGCCAGGATGGGTTCTAGCCTGGGTCTTTCCATGTGGTGACCCGGCATATTAATTTCTGTACTTATAAAGAATGCTGCAGTGCTAAAACTCCCAGTGGTAAATTTTATAATTTTACTAGAAATGTGGAGCAAATCACAGAGGACGAAAAGTTGAGGGTTGTCAGGATTACTGTCAGTTTTAGAGTAAACTTTCATAACGGACCTGTGATATTACTGGGAGGCAGTGGCGGCTCGTCCATAGGAGATGCCGAGTTGCACTCCCCCCCCCCCCCCGAATGCTCAATGCCAGACATATGACTTCATCAATCTTACGCTAAAATAATTTGCAACTGACAAATATATTACAGGAAAAATCTGTTGTATGTTGTTTTCAATGTACAAGCGAATTTTTTTTTTTTTTTGGTTGAAACAAGACAAATTATTAAAAATAGAAGTCTGACGTGGTACGATAGTATAGGTACTACTGGTGGTACTTCTGGCAGCGAGAAGCTGCATTCGATGTAGCACACACCCAGTTACAATTGGAATGTTCATGCTGTGAGTATTTGCATTGTAACGCGTGGCCGGTATTGGTGACCATTTAAATTCTTTTCAATAGCGTTAAATTTAACTACCATTTGATAAACGATGGTAGTGGAAACTAGAGTAAACTCAGTGAAATATTCACAAAGTACTGTATTAACTTTTCACAGTTCGTTTTAAGTGAAAAAGTAAAGATATAAAAGAAAAAGGACAACATACACCAATTTTACCCATTCTACAAAAAAGTACAAGAAGGAGCACCGGTTTAGCGCCAATGTTTACCAGAAAAGTGAATGGCTTTGTGGCTGTGACAAAAAGAACACTATACTATTCTGTTTTCCATTCTTTCTATTTGGGGGGAGACTCATGGACAAAAAGTGGCTTGACTGACTTGAGGCATTTACCACAAAAAGTAATGAAACATGAGCAGTCAACCAAGCATATAAATAGCATTACTGATTTGTCAATGCTGGGTAAAGTAAACAATGCAGCTCAAATTGATTCAGCATACAAGAATTTGATAGCAAAACACAATGAAGAGGTTGAAAAAAAAGAAATGTATTGCCCAAAATTATAAACTGCATACAAGTCTGTGGCAAATTTGAGCTCCCTCTCACAGGGCATGATGAAACCTCGAGCTCCAAAAATCCAGGTGTATTTCAAGACCTAGTTGATTTTGCCTGTAGTTTGAATTCTAGCTTAGATGCTCATATAAAAGTGTCTAAAGGAACATCAAAATCAATACAAAATGAACTTTTAGAATCTATATTAGAAATTTGCAAAAACAAAATTATTACTTTAATAATGTTTATTATGCTGTTCTATGAAGCATGCAGTCACGTAGTCACCCCCATTCTATTTTTTGACGAGCTGCCACTGCAGGGAGGGCATCTTGTACTTGAAGTTAAAACAAATAGGATTTTCTAATGAAGGTCTGCTGCTATAACACATTCTTTATGGCTATAGTATTAAATATTTAATCCAAAGGTGATCCATGTACTTTGATGTTCCTGTGTGTAATTTTTCATGCATCAAATAAAAATTCTTTAATTCACCTGACAATTCATATAATTCATCAATAGCCAGAGCTATTGACAAGTTACTCATATTCCTATTAACCCTAGCCATAGCTATGATTAACTGTTAACAAGATACTCTTAAAATAGTGTAAAAATCAAAGGATCACCACCAACTGCAGTGTAAAAAGTGTGAATTATATACAATGCCATCTGAGGCTGCCTAGAAAACTAGTCTATCAAAAAATTACTAATCCCATAATTGTGTATAGACAAAAAGAGGTGCCAGACCATCCATTGCCAGTAAATGTGTGTTGTACCTGTACATAATTATGCATGAAAGATGGCATGATAGGAGATGCAGAACATTCAAACTGCCTTGAAGAGATCTCAGCCTTTTTCCTTGAAGCAGTTTTATTTAATTCCCCGAGGCTATGGGTTCCCACCCCTGCACCTAGAGTACCCCATTGTGTAGCAATATTAAAAATTTCCAAATGATAAAGGAAAAGTAATTTATGAACATGCACAAGTAGATGCTGTGTTTTATTTGCAAACCACCACTTACTTTCCTCTGCTGGATCAGCAAGGACCTGCATGCATCTGATGAGGTCATCAAAATGGGCTGTTAATGACTCCATATTGCTCTTGATTTCTGATGATCCACCAATATTTCTGAAAACATGTTAAAATAAACCTTTTAGATGGCGAATAATAATGGTATATCCATATTAGAACAGCGCAGAATTTTTCCTACGAGCTAATGACCAAAAAATCAAACTTACTCTACACAGTATTACTGCAGTACAATAGAGTATTTTATCCTACTCCAAGCCAAATTAATTCAAAACTCTTTAACCTTTGACTGAGGCTCAACTAAAATTCAAGGAAAATTTATTATTAAGTATTTATTGTACTGTTACCTATAGTCTGCCAGATGTGTATATAATTTCAGGAGAATTGTGCACTTTGCAATAAAAGTATGAAACTTTATAGATGTGATTACTGGAACCCACTAGGGTTCTCACAACTCATGCCTCCATCAAGGATGTTTTTTGAAATGGTAGTTGCACACATACTCAAGTCAACAACATGACAGTAAGTAGATAATTATAGAAATGGTAATAATGATATTACTATATTAATAATTACAGTATAATTAACTCAAACAATTCTCACAATTTCACAACTGTTGGATTTTTAATTCTTGTCAATGTCAAAGGTCAAATTGTCAACACAAGCTACAACGAGGTAAGAAGCTCTACTTTCACTACAGTACTTCTCATTAGTGTCTTATTCTCTCTGGAATCAGATCAAAGTACAACTAATGACTGTCAAACAAGCTATGAGAATTAGTGTTCTATAAATGTGTCCTTGACATTTCAGCTAATCTTTGCAACTCGGCAATCTAGTACACTGAGAATGTTTGAGCAGTGTATTCACCATATTCGAACTGGGTGTTTTCACAGCTTTTATGTAGATAAAAGCCTTAGTTCAATAACTTCCCAAAATACAGTACATTATACAATACTGATAAGTTAATGAATAAGACATGTGCACCACTTGGGTATCTTTACTACCAAAACATTTCCCACACAAGACAGGCTGTGTAGGTGAAAATGATACCCAAATGGTGCACACATGTCTTATTCATCTACTTAAGATTTTGTTTGGATTCTTAACTCAGAGGGTTAGCCACCCAGGATAACCCAATAAATTAGTACATTGTTAGAGACTGTCAGTCTTATTTCTGATGGGAGTCATTAACTCTTACCCCTGAAGGGGAGAGATGTTCTTTGAAAACCGCTTGGTCAAGTGAACTTCTGCAATGGAAGATAAGATCAAAAAGTTTCCCCTCTTTTAAATACTCCTCAACAAATCAAGTCCAGGAACAGAGTACATATACCACTCTACTTAAAGATAACTGATTTTTCTAGGCTCTACATAGCCTCCCAAGCATAATATAAATTTGCCCAATGGTTCTGCAGCAATGATGGGACAATACTAAAATTTTTGCCAACACCAATACTCAATTTTTGGCAGATAACAATAACATGAAAATTAGCTCACCCCTATCCTGAAAGCACAAATACTGCATTATACCGAAGGGGGACCATAAACCCATAGGGATCATACAATACCTGGAGGAATGGGAGGCCATCAAATTCAACCCAAGGAGGGAACAGATCCAATTTCCTGGATCAATAGCTCCTCACAAGTACCAAGGAACATCCCATGAGGTGAATATACATTGTATTCATATATGTACTACACAGTACATGGAGAAAAGCAAAGTTTCTGACTTTTCAAATTACCATCAAGTTATTCACATGGCAGGTTCAACAACATATATTCATGAGTTTTGCAACAAAATGTTTAGGCTAGGTTAGGCTGGTTAGTTTTGAGCTTGCAAACAGTTTTTCCCATATAGACATATCATAGAACTCTTTACCAATAGGTAATTTCAATCTTCTAAGTGATCAACAACTTGGGAAAATCAGCGAGATCATTTTTTTTTACAAAATATTACAAACACTTGTCTTGTCAGTAATACCTAAAGACAGCTCCTCAGTTGATTCTGGAGATTTAGTAGTTTAAAATGTATAAAATTGGGTTAGTTTTTACTTTTCACATTATTTTGTTGTGCAAATTGTAAGAAACATAATTGGTTGGCAGTGTCCTCAGCTCGCAAACCGAAATACTAAGATCACTTCCCAGCACAATTAAAACATTAAGATAAAAGATGTGATTTATTGGGATTTTTAATCCAGTGTTAGCCACCCAGGATAACCCAAGAAATTCAGTGTGCCATCGAAGACTGTCTTATTTCCATCAGGGTCCTTCAATCTTGTCCCTCAGGATGCAACCCACACCAGTTGACAAACACTCGGGTACCTACTTACTGCTAAGTGAACATGGACAGCAGGTGTAAGGAAACATGCCCAACACTTCCACCTGTGTCAGGGATCAAACCATGGACACTCGTGTGTGAATTATTATTATAATCAAAAAGAAGCGCTAAGCCACAAGCCTCGCGTGTGAAGAGAAAGCACTGACAACCAAGTCATTAGGCATGTTAGGCAAGTTACCTTGAACCTGCTGCCTTTGTTCACCTAGCAGTAAGTAGATACCTGGGTGTTAGTAAACTAGAGTAGGTTGCATCCTGGGGAAACAAAATTAAAAGACCCCAAGGGAAATAAAACACAGTACGCAATTATATGAAATTATAATAAAGTTGGTAGAATTACCGACAATATGTAAAGTAAAAGGACACAAGTGCAACTAATGTGATATTTTATTGTGGCAACGTTTCGCTCTCCAGGAGCTTTATCAAGCCATTACAAACAATACAATACCCTCTGTGTCCATGTATTGTTTGTAATGGCTTGATAAAGCTCCTGGAGAGCGAAACGTTGCCACAATAAAATGTCACATTAGTTGAACTTGTGTCCTTTTACTTTACATATATGAAATTAACTGGGTTTTCCTGGGTGACTAACCCTCAGAGTCAAAAATCCAAACAAATCTCTTATTCTCTCTTCACCCCAGAATAATGTAATATAACTTAACCTTACTCTGCCATTGGTCTTTGTTCACAACTGTTGTGACTGTTCAGGCTGACGGGCCTCTCATCCTAAATATTTTAGCTAATATCTCCCAAAATAACAAACTGATTAAGAAATAACTGTTTATTCCAGTGTAGTTTCTATGTAGTTTAACAGAAAATAATTAAGAGTTCCGTCAAGCAGTCTTCAACTATAACTGCAATATTATCAAAGATCTTTAACATTGTAATAAAAAAATCAAACCTCAAAAATAAACCCAAAAGGATCATAAGCACCAACCACTTAACAGCTTGACAAAGCTCCTGGAGAGCGAAACGTTGCCACAATGAAATGTTGCATTAGTTGCACTTGTGTAGTTTTATTTAACGTTATTATACCTTACATCTAATGTCATATTACTTGGATCAGGAGCCAAGCGTCAAGGAGCCTCCCTTGAGGGTATATTAAAAACACACTTCCTCTAGTGGCTAATAAACTCACGAGGAAGCGCTAAAACCACAGGGACCATACATTCGTCCTCTACCTGCTTTGCAATTCTCAGATGACCGACATATATACATAAAATCCCCACACTACCACATACACTGGTGATACTCACATGCCCCAGGCTGCGAGGAGCAACAAACTTACTAAAGACAAACTCAAAGAGCAGTGAGTTATTCTTTCAACATAAAAGTAACATTGTTGACGACACCTCCACCGCCTCAGCACAACTTCATACCTTCCCGCTGACGTCTATAAACTTTCCACTGGTGAACCTTCCCTCACACTCGCCTCATAATACCAAAAATAGCATCATAAATATCAAATCCGAATTTTTATAGTGGAGATCCTGGCGACCAGAAGCGTATCGGATTCTCTTTGAATCCCTTTCTCCTGTACTCTATAGTCGTTACATTCAAACAGAAAATGGCGCCTGTACTCAGCGTAATTTAAAACGTCTAAATTCCAATTAATCACAAACTTGATAAAAGAAGAATATTCAAATATTCAAATTATAAGTACCACCTCAGTATGAAACAAACAAAAATATTCGCCTAACCCTGCGGGTTTTCCGTTTTTATAATTTATTCGCATATGATAAATAAGTAGAATTATTTCCAATTACTGCATTTGAAAAAATATATAACAATCAAAATGCCCATATATACAGAATATATTTCAGTAACAATGTAACTATTTAACAGGAGGAGCCAAGTGGAAATAATTCACACTGACTTTATTAAGCTACATTATATTAAGACTATTTAGGCCTCATACATAATATTAAACTTTTGTGATAAGTTCACGTAATAAATTATGTTATAACTTAACTTTATTAATTATGCACCCCATACCAATGGTGTGGGTGGAAGTTAAAATTACAGAGGCACATAATGGGTCCAAGAGCTGGAGTACCTCTGTAATACTAAACTACCGCCCACACCCTGGGTAGGGGGGGGAGCATAATAAAGATTGTAGATGAATGGTTCAGAGAACCGACATGTTGAATTAGACACATGTGCAACTCTTGGGTATTCTCCTCCCGTTCTTCAAGTTTCTCCTTTGTATGGACTGATGAAGCCACTGTGTGGCGAAACGTTTCCTCAATAAAGATACCCAAGAGCTGCACATGTGTCTAATTCAACAGCGTGTCGGTTCTCTGAACCATTCATCTACAATCCTGTCAGACACTGCAACTTCTTGGGATCTTAAATACTTGGGAATTCTTCACTTGGGCACGACCTACTTCCACATTGAACAAATGTGACACCACCTATGACTGCTGCACCTCTCCTGCCATACGGTTTATAAGCTGCTTCTCCGCTCATATGCCGTATTCTATTCAAGATTGATGGACTGACCACATCGACTCAAGGTTGAGGGACTGATTGCCTCATTCTCCTCCTGTTCTTCAAGTTTCTCCTTTGTATGGACTGATGAAGCCACTGTGTGGCGAAACGTTTCCTCAATAAAGATACCCAAGAGTTGCACATGTGTCTAATTCAACATAATAAAGATGTTTGACTAATTAAAGTTCGGTCGTAACATAATTTATTACGTGAACTTATCGGGAAAGTTTATGTATGAGGCCTAAATAAAGTCTTACTAACTTAATTTGCTGAATTACTTACCTTACTTTTACTTACCTTGTAACTTACTTTTGCTTGCCTTACTTACATTTACTTCTTTACTGTGGAAAATTGCATTTATCTGAATGTAACTAATTATGTACATAACAGTAAATGATAACAAATATAATTATTATTTATCAATGTTACAGAGACAAGTAGGAATTTGGGACACCTAGGTCGCAAAAAATGTCCCCCTTCGATACCTACCACTGTCATATCCACAAGTTGCTCTGGACCTATTAATTAAATGAAATATACATACACCAGGAATACTGGTAAATATATAAATTTGTGGACTGTATATTAAAAAATGATTATATATAAATTCACATATACATAACAGAAGGAAAATATATCTTAATATCACTCACCAATTTGACTGGATATTAAGTTGTATCATACTCAGAAAAACCTCACTAACTAAATTAATGAAAACACTGCTGGCCAGAATTATACACAAATCTAGAGAGCTTATCTGAGGTTCCTGGAGCTGTCTTGTCCAGTCGTCTGATATCTCAAGTTATGCAGGAATGCACATCCAACAATTTCGTCTCCTATTTGAGAGGTGTCAATCCAATTTTAACCTCTAAAGCATGAAAAATTCTTCCCATTATATTAACGTTGTATCCAATTCAAAACCAAGATGGCGAGTCTCCTACGCAGACGCAGGCTTTCCATTTTCTATGACATAAATATTATTAAATACAGTATGGCCATCTATTTACATATAAATACTGAATTTCTGGAAAATATATACAGTATTTCCCACATTTACTTTACTTACTTTGACTTGCTTTTTAACTAGCTAACTTTACTTACTTACTGTGGAAAATTGCATTTAGCTGAATGTATCATTATATACATAACAGTTTACCTGGAGTTTACCTGGAGAGAGTTCCGGGGGTCAACGCCCCCGCGGCCCGGTCTGTGACCAGGCCTCCTGGTGGATCAGAGCCTGATCAACCAGGCTGTTGCTGCTGGCTGCACGCAAACCAACGTACGAGCCACAGCCCGGTTGGTCAGGAACCGACTTTAGGTGCTTGTCCAGTGCCAGCTTGAAGACTGCCAGGGGTCTGTTGGTAATCCCCTTTATGTATACTGGGAGGCAGTTGAACAGTCTCGGGCCCCTGACACTTATTGTATGGTCTCTTAACGTGCTAGTGACACCCCTGCTTTTCATTGGGGGGATGTTGCATCGTCTGCCAAGTCTTTTGCTTTCTTAGTGAGTGATTTTCGTGTGCAAGTTCGGTACTAGTCCCTCTAGGATTTTCCAGGTGTATATAATCATGTATCTCTCCTGCCTGCGTTCCAGGGAATACAGGTTTAGGAGCCTCAAGCGCTCCCAGTAATTGAGGTGTTTTATCTCAGTTATGCGCACCGTGAAGGTTCTCTGTACATTTTCTAGGTCAGCAATTTCACCTGCCTTGAAATGTGCTGTTAGTGTGCAGCAATATTCCAGCCTAGATAGAACAAGTGACCTGAAGAGTGTCATCATGGGCTTGGCCTCCCTAGTTTTGAAGGTTCTCATTATCCATCCTGTCATTTTTCTAGCAGATGCGATTGAATGATAACAAATGATAACAAATTCTCACTACAGGCAGCACACTCCACCAATATTCAATACACTAAACCTACTCACCATACAAAACATCCATACTTATTACTGCACCTATTACATACATAGAACACTTAACTCTGATATTAACCCTCCCCTCAAACATCTCCTTGCCAACCTCAACAGAACACATGACCATAACACAAGGCACAGATCACTCTTTGATGTTCCTCGTGTTCATCTCACACTATGCAAAAACTCAATGCACATAAAAGGCCCTAAAATCTGGAATTCATTACCTGTAAATATAAAAGAAACACTTCCTGTTTATAAATTCAAGTCTCTACTCAAAGATCACTTACTCACCCAAAACCAAATAAATACTGAATAACTGAACCTTATAAATTGTATATCTTAAATGTTTCTCACAATTATATCACATAAATGTTAAACCTAAAACCCAATCTAACTTTATTATTTTTTAAATACACTACCTAACAGAATCCTTCATATGACCTGTCTTTGTAATACTCACTTGTGCTTTATAGTAATCTGTTTACATTAATGTTTTATCACTGACTTCATCATTGCTTAATTAATCTTAAGTTAATTTTAAGCCAGCCCGTAATGCTATGCATAGTATAAGTGGCTTTGGCATACTGCTCTTATCTGTATTTTTTTGTACCTCTGTATGTGTGCACAAATTTATAATAAATAAATAAATAAATAAATAAATAAATGGTCCTTGAAGGTGAGATCCTCCGACATGATCACTCCCAGGTCTTTGACGTTGGTGTTTCGCTCTATTTTGTGGCCAGAATTTGTTTTGTACTCTGATGAAGATTTAATTTCCTCGTGTTTACCATATCTGAGTAATTGAAATTTCTCATCGTTGAACTTCATATTGTTTTCTGCAGCCCACTGAAAGATTTGGTTGATGTCCGCCTGGAGCCTTGCAGTGTCTGCAATGGAAGACACTGTCATGCAGATTCGGGTGTCATCTGCAAAGGAAGACACGGTGCTGTGGCTGACATCCTTGTCTATGTCGGATATGAGGATGAGGAACAAGATGGGAGCTAGTACTGTGCCTTGTGGAACAGAGCTTTTTCACCGTAGCTGCCTCGGACTTTACTCTGTTGACTACTACTCTCTGTGTTCTGTTAGTGAGGAAATTATAGATCCATCGACCGACTTTTCCTGTTATTCCTTTAGCACGCATTTTGTGCGCTATTACGCCATGGTCACACTTGTCGAAGGCTTTTGCAGTCTGTATATATTACATAAAAGTAAATATTTACCTTGAGATTAAAGAAAATGCAAATAAAATTATTTATTTCACCAGCTTGATTCTAAACATGTGTGGAGATGGTGATAACGCGGGAAAGAATATATCAGAGAGAACATGCAAGAGAGAAGCATAACCAAGTCAGAAGACATAACTCAACACAGAATTGGAATCCCTGTGTAGATGAGAGAAGTGACATGTTGTTAGTACCTTAGGATCCACACCAAATATTCTCTTTAACTCTATATAATAATAATAATAATAATAATAATAATAATAATAATAATAATAATAATAATAATTAAAAGGCCGTGCGAGTGTTTTACTGACGATTCATTTGATAGGTACAATTAAGTTGAATATTACATAACACGTACAAAAATGTGTGTTAGGTCTCTTATTTATTCCTGGGAGGCCCAAAAGAATCCCAAGATGTAACAAACGTTTCCCCTCTGGATCGCAACACAGATGCTGTACCAGAGCCTCTGGTTAGAGTAGATAAACCTGCAGTCAAGTTCTTTTAAAATATTTTTAGTTCAAAGTGTCGCATGCAGGTGCCAGTGATGATGATCAAGGCTGCTATACTGGGTGAGTTTATCTGTTTCCCTATGATCAGGAGCACTACACTGATGGCCAACACAAAATCGGATGCAGGTGTCAGCCAGAGTAGATGCAAGTGTATGGTCACACATCAGTTGCCTGCCGTTCTTCCAGTGATGTGATGTAATATGATCCCATAATTTCAGTCAGCAGGGTTATCAAGACTGTGAGACCAAAGGAACCGAAGTTCTCACGGTCAGGCACTGGGTTGAGGTAAGACTTGAAGATGACGTTGATTTTGCACTGATTTTGTGCCTTGCGTGCCATCCCATGAGACTTTTACAGTTCAGACTTGAGTGCCATACTGTAATGCTACCACCTTCCCGCAAATGCAGTTTTACTTGCTGTTAATAGTCATTAGAATGATGGGTACTAATGGCTTAGATTATTATTATTATAATCAAGGGGGAAGCGCTAAACCCGGAGGATTATACAGAGCCTGGGGGGGGATGTGGAAGGCATTCAGGCTTAATTCGGGGAACTGGAGCACAGAGCCAATTCCCTAAATCAAGAGCCCCTCACCAACATCAAGGAACCTTCCTTGAGGGGACTAATGGCTTAGAGACAGGAGTTCCTCTTCTTGATTAATGATACTCAGCATGGATTCACAAGAGGCCGGTCTTGTCTAACTAATTTATTAACTTTCTTCAGTAAAGCTTTTGAGGCTGTTGACCACGATAAAGAATTTGATATTATTTACTTAGATTTTAGTAAGGCTTTTGATAGACTTTCGCACCAAAGACTGTTAAAGAAAGTGGCAGCTCGTGGCATTGGGGGAAAAGTGCTCTCGTGGATCGATTCATGGCTCACTGACAGGAAGCAGAGTGTGTCCATAAATGGGGTTAAATCCGAGTGGGGATCTGTAACAAGTGGCGTTCCACAGGGATCAGTCTTGGGCCCGTTGTTGTTTATAATATATATCAATGATCTTGATGAGGGAATTACTAGTGATATGAGCAAATTCGCCGATGACACAGAGATAGGTAGGATAATTGATTCAAACGTAGATGTTAGGGAACTTCAGAAGGATTTAGACAAACTATTCTTGGTCAGAAAAGTGGCAGATGCAGTTCAATGTAGATAAACGCAAGGTTCTGAAGCTCGGGAGTGTCCATAACCCTAGTACTTATAAGTTAAATAATGTAGAACTTAGCCATACAGATTGCGAAAAGGACTTGGGGGTTATGGTGAGCAGCAATGGTGGGGCAATTTTCCGCGCGCGCTCACCCAAAAATCGGAAAAATATGGAAATTGAGTTATATATAAAGAAAAATAGCTCAAATCTTTGGCAACACAATGTTACCAGAATGAATGTTCTACGACGTTTCTACAAGAAATTATAGTCATTTATATCAGGTATGGTGACGGCGATGTTGGTAGCGAGTCTGCTCACGGCCCATATATTTTTTGGAGTTGTTTCCTTGTTTTTTATCGCCTTTTCTTGCATTATTCTTTCTAATATAATAACTGACTATTTGGCATCATAAAACAGTAGGTGGGACTTATCCGTAGACTTAGAGCGACAACCGGGAACCAGATGGGAACGCTCAGCAGTGTTCCCGCTCCTGAGGTACCAGCAGGAATCGCCCATTATTACGCTTATATATCAACTCTACGGCTTATTTGTCTATCAGAATTGATCTAATATTATATAATAAACACTATAAATAACATACAAACATGTTATATACTCTAGACTGAATAAAATAGGCCATAATATGACGAAAGATTTTCGGGAATATTTCGATAAATATCGAGTTACTCCTCTCCATATCCCATGCTTTCGTCTCTGAGTAAGAGAAAACGGTGTTTTGAAGAGGATACCCGCACTAGAACATCAGTTTACTAAGAAATACACCCAAACAAACGCGATTTTCGCGATTTTTTTTTTTTTTTTTTTTTTTTTTTTGAGACGGGGGCCAGCCGGCGTTCCCGGCCGATATCTCGGAAGTAACTTATTCACCTTAGGTACCAAATTCTTCCTTTATTACTTAATTAAATGGAATAATATTCACAGACATTGTAGAATAATGATTTCTCTTATTTGGACCGAAGAATTGTTGGAAATATTCCAAATACTTTGGGAGTTATGTGGGAGTAAAGGGCAGATTTTTTTGCAGTATTCCATTATTATTATTATTATAATCAAGGGGGAAGCGCTAAACCCGGAGGATTATACAGCGCCTGGGGGGGGGGATGTGGAAGGCATTCAGGCTTAATTCGGGGAACTGGAGCACAGATCCAATTCTCTAAATCAAGAGCCCCTCACCAACATCAAGGAACCTTCCTTGAGGGGTGCAGTATTCCAGAAACTAACAAACTTTATTTTTTTGTGAAATAACGGTAAGGTATTTTAGAGGAAATATTACGGTCAATATATGGATTAGCATTGTTCTCTCGGCACCAAGTGTCCAAACAACCTTACGTAGCCCCATAAAAAAATTACATTACCCCGGAGGGCATTTTCAGTAAATCAGTCTTTTCTCAGTTGTTGTTTGAGGTATATTTTTGATAAATATTTTCAAGAGTGAGTGAGAACACTTTGTCTTGTGCACCAAAACTGGAGAAAATCGGACGGTAAATAAACGAGTTACGAAAATTGCCCCACAGCGTCCTTAAACCAAGACAGCAATGCCTAAGCGTATGTAATAAGACAAATAGATTACTGGGATTTATATCAAGAAGTGTAAGCAACATAAGTCCAGAGGTCATACTGCAGCTTTATACATCATTAGTAAGGCCTCACCTAGATTATGCAGCTCAATTCTGGTCTCCATATTACAGAATGGACATAAATTCGTTAGAAAACATTCAGCGTAGGATGACTAAATTAATACATAGCATTAGAAATCTTCCTTATGAAGAAAGATTGAAGACTCTTAAATTACATTCACTTGTTAGACGAAGAATGAGGGGAGACCTGATCGAAGTGTATAAGTGGAAGATAGGTATTAATAAAGGGGATATTAATAAGGTCTTGAGGATGTCTCTCCAAGAGATTATTATTATTATTATAATCAAGGGGGAAGCGCTAAACCCGGAGGATTATACAGCGCCTGGGGGGGGGGGGGGATGTGGAAGGCATTCAGGCTTAATTCGGGGAACTGGAGCACAGATCCAATTCCCTAAATCAAGAGCCCCTCACCAACATCAAGGAACCTTCCTTGAGGGGTCTCCAAGAGAGAACCCGCAGTAATGGATTTAAATTAGATAAGTTTAGATTTAGAAAGGACATAGGAAAGTATTGGTTTGGAAATAGGGTAGTTGATGAGTGGAACAGTCTACCTAGTTGGGTTATTGAGGCTGGGACTTTGGGTAGTTTCATTATTATTATTACAATCAAGGGGGAAGCGCTAAACCCGGAGGATTATACAGCGCCTGGGGGGGTATGTGGAAGGCATTCAGGCTTAATTTGGGGAACTGGAGCATAGATCCAATTCCCTAAATCAAGAGCCCCTCACCAACATCAATGGGTAGTTTCAAATCTAGGTTGGATAAGTACACGAGTGGGAGGGGTTGGATTGAGTGGGACTTTCACATCAGAGCTTATTTCATGGGTAGCATTGAAAATTGGGTTGGGCAAATGTTTTGTTAGTGGGATGAATTGTAAAGGACCTGCCTAGTATGGGCCAACAGGCCTGCTGCAGTGATCCTCCTTTCTTATGTTCTTATATAAGGGGGAAGCGCTAAACCCGGAGGATTATACAGCACCTGAGGGGGGGATGTGGAAGGCATTCAGGCTTAGTTTGGGGAACTGAAGCAGATCCAATTCCCTAAATCAAGAGCCCCTCACCAACATAAAGGAACCTTCCTTGAGGGGAGTGGGGAGGTGTGTTGATGGGATTGCATGATTATTCTTACTGCGGCTTTTTGGGTTATTATTAATCAATCAATCAAGTTTATTCTCTATAAGGATAACAATGCGGGGTTTACAGATTTTGGTTATTGCGTGATTTACATGTAATAAAATACTAATTACAGAGGGGGCCATTAGGACACCTAGCATGGCTAGGCATTTCAGGCAAACTTAGATTAATTCTTGGCTTTAGGTGTGTTGCTGCAGTTGATCCCCAAGCATAAATAGCATAGTAGATGAATGGTTCAGAGAACCAACATGTTGATAAATTAGACACATGTGCAACTCTTGGGTATCTTTGAGGAAACGTTTCGCCACACAGTGGCTTCATCAGTCCATACAGAGGAGAATCTTGAAGAACAGGAGGAGAATGAGGTAATAAGTCTCTCAGCCTTGAGTCGATGTGGTCAGTCCATCAATCTTGAATAGAATGCGGCATAAGTGTGGAGGAGCTTATAAACCGTAGGCAGGAGAGGTGCAGCAGTCGTAGGTGGTGTCACATTTGTTCAATGTGGAAGTAGGTCGTGCCCAAGGGTTAGGCAAGTGAATTATTATTATTATTATTATAATCAAGGGGGAAGCGCTAAACCCGGAGGATTATACAGCGCCTGGGGGGGGGGATGTGGAAGGCATTCAGGCTTAATTCGGGGAACTGGAGCACAGATCCAATTCCCTAAATCAAGAGCCCCTCACCAACATCAAGGAACCTTCCTTGAGGGGTAGGCAAGTGAAGAATTCCCAAGTATTAAGTGCCCAAGAAGTTGCAGTGTCTGACAGGATTGTAGATGAATGGTTCAGAGAACTGACATGTTGATAAATTAGACACGTGCAACTCTTGGGTATCTTTATTGAGGAAACGTTTCGCCACACAGTGGCTTCATCAGTCCATAGAGAGGAGAATCTGTATGGACTCCTGTTCTGTCACTGCCCATTTTTTTGTTACCTCCATCACCTTATTTTTTCTATGTTTAATTTTAATTTCCTGGATTTACATTATTATTATAATCAAAAAGAAGCGCTAAGCCACAAGGGCTATACAGCATCCTGGATTTACAACCCCTCCCAAATTCGCTTATGGACCTTTACAACTTGTATCCAAAATTCCTCATTAGCAAAGAGCAACTGTGATTATTATTATTATAATCAAAAAGAAAGCAACCGTAATAAATCCCACTTTCTATCCAATCAAACATCGTTCAATCCACACCTTCCCAGTATAATTAAATAGCACTTGCTTTTACAACTTTTCTTTATAAATTTATTAAACTACCGTGGTGACATGACATCCTTATTCAAGTCCTACTTTCACTGGAAAATACAGTAGTTCCCCTTCCTCCTTCACCCTAACTTGAGGCTCACTTTACAAAAAAAAAAAAAAAATAATGGTTTTAGTAACCTAACTCCTATTCTGTACATTTGCAACATATGCCACATGGCTCCCATATCAACTTCGTCATCCTAAACACATTAATGCAATAAACAGCTGTTTACTCTTGCCTAAATACAGTACTGCTTATTATAATCATAACTAAACGCTAAACCCATAAGGATCATACAGCGCTGATCTTCAATGTAAACACATGGTATATACACCCCCTACCCTTCCTATATCCTCCCTGCTCATCTGCAATCTTACTTTGTCTTACTCGCTAACACCTTTCAACAATAATTCTACTATAAACTTTACGTGATAGACTTGATAGGCTTACCCACCTACAATTCTTGCATTCTCTGTCCCCTTATTATTACTAATTTACTGGAAAGCACTATGTCCATTTGGGTCATACAGCACCTGAGGAATGGAAGGCTACCAGATTAAAGCCAAGGAAGGGAATGGGAAGATGATTAAACAAGTTTGAGTTGAGAAGGGTGGCATTGCTGCAATATCTTGAACCACGAGCCCTTCATCACCTTCAAGGCTTGTTTCTGAAAGGGGTAGATGTGTACTGAAGTGTAAATATGAACTGAATTAACTTTGAGACAACCTGTCCTCTTTAGAGAACATTTTTGTTTTACTACGGTCAAAGGATTTAAGCAGATTTCAGATTTCTCTGTGTATGCTATTTTATGTTAATGTAGCAAGCAATTAATCTTCTGACTTTAGCTATTATTATTACATTTAGGAAGAAGCACTTAACCCATAGGAGTCATACAGTGCCTGAGGGAATGAGGTTCAATCCAAGGGAGGATAGGGTCAATTCCTTGGATCAAGAGCCTCCCCTCACCAGGGAAGAATTTAACCTAAAAATGCAAAAATTTCTTAAGAGAACATTATGTACATAGCATAAAGGTATCCCTTGTTTTATGCAGTAAAAATAATACAATATAATTAAGGTAAGCACTAAACACTCAAAAAAGTTTTATGCAATAGATGCATTCCAGGTGTATGGCAGCACAAGAAGCTTCAATAGATTATGCGAACTGCATCATTCATGTGGGGAATTATGTAATTATTGAAAGAAATGGGGCATCACATAAAAGGGAATTAGCATGAAGCAAACCTACCAAAAGCAAACCCGCATAAAACAAGGGTAAGCTGTATTAAGAGCCACAAAGAAAATGCACGTATACATCTATTCCTGTGATTTTTAGTTCAACTCAATTTAACATGTCAGAAAGTACTTAGCAGTAAAAACTAACGAGTTATTACATTAGCGTGGAAGGGAGGGCGTGCTAAACTCGTAGGGTCTTGTAGCACCTGGAGTAATGGGAGGCATTTGGGACCCTGCAGTTAAGCATCATATTCTTTCCATTATTATAATTATTATTATAATCAAGGGGGAAGCGCAAAACCCGGAGGATTATACAGTGCCTAGGGGGGGAATGCGGAAGGCATTCAGGCTTAATTCGGGGAACTGGAGCACAGATCCAATTCCCTAAATAAAGAGCCCCTCACCAACATCAAGGAACCTTCCTTGAGGGGCATATTCTTTCCAACTTTTTTAATGTTCTTCCCTCTTTAAACCCCTCTTTCGATCTTATGAGGCTGCTCTTATTGCTACTTTGAGTCGTAAGAATCAGCTTCGCTTCCTACGTGACTGTCTTGCTGAAAAAGTTCTGCCCCCCCTGCCTTCTCCCATTTCCTGAAACCCAACCCACTGGGCACTCCCTTTCCTGATCATGCCCATCTCCTACTTCAACAGCTCATTCTTTCTACTAAGTCTCACGTTGAAGATACCTTCTTTACTTTCTGTCAGCGTCAACGTGCTCTCTTTGCGGCTCTACCACAAGATCTCTGTAACCTTCTTTCTACCATTGCCTTTGACAATGCTCGCCTGAATACACAAATTCATTCTTCTAAACTACAGAATGAACTTCAACGTATCATCTCGGCCAGCCCTTGGTCTAAATTCTCCCTCACTGACTGTGTTACTAACTTGTAGTCTGTCTCACTCTCAATATGAGCTTGAACTTCTTGGTTTTGGCCTTTCCTTTGCCACTTCGCCTACCCCTCGCACTGGTATTGCCCTGATTAGCTCTTTTGATTCTTTTCGTCATAATAATCTTCCTGACTTGTCCACTTTTCGTGGCGCTCTCCTTCTTGCTCTTGTTAGTCTGTTTTCTAAGAACCACCACCTTCCACGCTGTTACCAACTTGCCATTTCCTCTCTCAAATCTAACACTAACATTATCATTCTGACAAGGTAATTCGGTAGTTATCCTTGATCGCGAAGATTACCTCCATAAAGCTGGTGTCTTGCTCTCTGACTCGTGTACCTACACTCCTCTCTTTTCCAACCCTCTTGATCGCATCAAGAGAACTTTCAACAAGAAACTAAGGAGACTCTCCGACCTCTGTCCTCCTGACTTTGACCTTGTTCAACGGTTTTGTGTCATCTGTCCCTCTCTTCCCTATTTCTATGGCCTTCCCAAAACTCATAAACCCAATATTCCTCTACGTCCTATCATATCCTCTAGAGGTTCTGTCTTATTCTCTTGCTTCTTGGCTGGCCAAAACCCTCACTCCCTTTCTTGGTATTTTTTCTCCTGCCCACCTCCGTCACTCTCAAGACTTAATTGAACGGGTTCGCTCTCTACCGACCTGTAAGATGCTTAGTCTTGACGTTGAGTCCCTCTTCACCAATGTCCCTCTTGATGATGTCCTTGATTTTCTTGGAGAGAAGGCCCATGAAGGGTTTCTTCATCTCCCTATACCTATTGATATCTTTCTTGATCTTATCCACCTCTGTGTGGACTAATTCCTTTTCCTTCCAAGGGAAATATTATTCTCAAACCTTCGGTGTCGCTATGGGCTCTCCTCTCTCTCCTGTCCTTGCTAATCTTTACATGGAATACTTCGAGACTGTTCTTCTTCCTACCATCGATGTGCGCCCTTCACTCTGGCTCCGCTATGTGGATGACATCTTTGCTCTGTGGCCTCATGACTCCAGTCTCTTCCAACCTTTTCTTGAAGCTCTTAATAATCTTGCCCCTTCCATTAAGTTTAAAGGTGAATGGGAATCTAATTCCTTGCTTCCTTTCCTTGATGTCCGTGTCCACCGCTCACATACAGGTTTTTCCTTTTCCATTTACCGCAAACCTATGCACAATGGCATGTACATTCACTATTTTTCCTATCATGCTTCCCGTCAAGAAAAGTGTTATCTCCCTCTTTCTCCATGCCCTCCGCATCTGTGATCCTCAGTTCCTTCCAGCAGAAATTTCCACTCTTCATAATTCATTTTCCCGTCTTGGCTATCCTTCCCATTTCATAGACTCTGCCCTCTCATGTGCTAAACGTAATTTCTTCTCTCCCAAACTCTCTATTCTTGGGAACTCTTCTGTCCTCTGTCTTCCCTACATTTCCGGTCTTTCTAATCTCAACAATTCTCTCCGTCCCTTAGACATCAAGCTTACTTTCCGCCAGACTAACACTCTTCACACTAATCTCGTTCATACCTCTCCCTCTACAGATGTTCCTGGTGTCTACTCTATTTCTTGCTCCTCCTGTCCTCTTCAATACTTTGGAGAAACTGGTCGATCTCTTTCTGACAGACTTAGGAAGCACAAAAATAGTGTTAGGCTTGCCGACACTAATAATGCTCTTTTTTATCACGTCAGAGATCACAGCCATGCTATTGACTGGTCTTCTGCTAAAACTGTCTTCCTTACTTCCAACTTTAACAGTCGCCGTCTGGTTGAATCCTCCCTAATCCACAACTTTCCTTGTATGAACCTTAGCCCTGGCTTTGTCTCTGTAGATGCCTTCCTCTCCCACAACATTGTAAAATGCTCCAAACTTCAGAACACCCGTGACTTAACCTGATTCCTCCTTTATCTTCTTCTCCCTCTTTCCCTTTTTCTTTTCCCTTCTGGGTTGTCTGTCTTTCTTCTGTCTTGTGTTTCTGTTCCTTCATTATCTATTTCATTACTGCCCCTTCCCCCCACCTCTGTTCTTGCTCTCCCTCTGTGGGCACCTAGCTCCCTTGCAGTGCTCCCCTTTCTTTGTATCTGACTGGTTCCTCCTCCTCTTTAATTCCCCACCACCACTACTACTACTACTACCACTACTACTACTACTACTACCACTACTACTACCACCACCACTACCTCTTCCTGCCTATATATACCCGTCCTGCTCCACTTCCCAGTGTGACTTTGTAAATGGTCCAAGTCGGACCGAAACGTCGTCGTAAGCTCCTCTCTTCTATGTGCGGGTTATTTGTGTATACATTCCCTTCTTTGCCTCCATAGATAGCATTCTTTGTCTCCACAAATACCTCAATGCACCATTCACCTTTCTTCCTTCATCAATTCTATGATTAACCTCATCACTCAAACTCATCCACTGACAAGTCTACTCCCAAATATCTGAAAACATTCACTTCTTCCATACTCCCTCTCTCCAATGTGATATCCAATTTTTCTTTATCTAAATCATTTGATACCCTCTTATCTATGTTCACTATCAACTTTCTATCTTTACAGACCCTCCCAAACTCATCTACTAACCTTTGCAACTTTAGAATCTCCCATAAGCACAGTATCATCAGCACAAAGTAACTCAACTCCCATTTTGTACTTGATTCCATATAATTTAATCTCACTCCTCTCCCCAACACCCTACCATTTTCTTCTTTTACAACCCCATCTATAAATATATTAAACCACGGTGACATTACACATACCTGTCTAAGACCTACTTTAACCAGGAAGTAATCTCCCTCTCTCCTACATAATAAAACTGTTACTAAGCCCAGCAATGCCTGTTGTGCATTAGTCTGGTTTTATGAAACAAATTCTGTATTCATTCCTAAACTAAAAAACCTCTCTAGTGCCATATACCTGTGATCAATTTTGAGGGCTTTTCTACCCTACCACCCTGGCCTTTGGCCAAGCTTCCTTGTTGAGTGAATATTAGTGGCCTAACCCACAGCCATTACAGTCTGGTTGATCCGGCACTTGGCAAAGGTAGAGAACTGGTTTCCTCTTGATTTCCACATTTATCAGTGCCTGGTAAATGGGAAGCAATCAGGTATGACATTATTATTATTAGGTTAGTATCAGGTATGACAGAAAAGATATTCAAAAGCCCTTCACTGCCAAAATAACACTAAAAGTGGACATGCAGGAAGACTTATTTAAAATCAACTACTTGCTAAATCTTAACTTTACTTTGAAAACAAAATTCCTTCAACTGAGAACACTAAACTTTGTTAGTTTCCAAATATATCTTAAGAGAGCATAGGTAGCGGAGAAACAAATTTTTATGGGGATTTATTCTTTTATGAGAACTTTATAATAAGTATTTCGCTCCAATATTTAATGCCCTGTCCAAATTACTGCAAAAAACTCACTGCTACAAACGTCACCAAACACGACTACCATAAATTACCATTAAAAAGTTAATTACTGTGTGTTTGAACCTGTGCATCCAACATTTAAAACCAATGGGTTTCATCTAGGCAGGCCTTTATACAGTATAAAATTTTTTAATTTTAACCTATAATTAATGGCTAGACATGGCATTTATTAGGCAATAAAACTTTTGAATATTTTTTATAAACAGTTATAAAACATATTTATTGCATAATGGAAGAGGAATTACAAGTCACACCCGCTTTCCTCAATATTTTTTTTTTTTTTTTTTACAGAGCACAGAAATCATACTCTCACAGTTACCTCAAATTCATCACAAAAACCGAACACCTATGTTAAGTCATTGACTACTAATGTGTAAATTTTACATAAAAAAAAATCCTATTTGCATTTGTTTTTGTCAATGTCGTTTGCATATTTTACTGTGTGTAAAAGTATTTTTTTTAGGAAACATTTATACCAATATCAAATATTTCATAAATTGAGATGAAGAAAACATTGTGAGAAAGCATAAAACACACAATTCACTTAATACAGGAAATTATTCTTGGCACTAAGCAAAACTAGTTGTCTTTAAAAGAAAATGTATGAAATCATTTTCACAATTGCACTTGCACTTAATCCCTGATGATGATGCAAGACAAAAAAAAAAAAAAAAAAAAAAAAATCATTCTGACAGCCCTCAGTTCTACATTGCTTTGGGGTACTAATTTCAACGAACTTCAACTGCATTTGTTCAAATGCTTGTATTCCACCCCACTAACTCCAAATATACTGGTTTGGCCACTTAACTCAGTAGAGTGGATCCTCTCCTTCCACACAAGCAATAATCAAATTTGGCAACCCATAGGAAAGGGCAACACATAAAATTACTTCACTGGGCTGACACACATTGTGCTTGCTGTTGAGCGATATCTGAGCAAGTAAAACTTTGCTCATTTTATATAAGTACGACCCTGCCGATACAAAGTCGAATGTGCTGGTTAGCCACGTAACCAATTATGAGAACCTGACCTCATCATCACCATGGAAGTCCAAGGAAGGCTCAGGTCAAAATCTCATGCAAAGGCTGACTACTGGTACTTAGGTATGAAGAGCCACTGAAAAGTTAGGATGCCACCCAAACAATTCAGACATGAGCAACAAGTGGGCTTAAGCCCAAGGATTTGTACAGCAGGTTCCTCTGAAACTGATCTACTTGATTTCTGTACAAATGGTGAGATGGGCAGAAACCTGGTGATGCTGGGGCCAGGGAGACAGTTTAAAGGTCCATTTCAAACTGGTCACCTTCAGCATGCTCTGAAAAAAATACAGAAATACTATTACAACACTTAAAAAATCTACCCTATCCACAGCCTCGTATACAGAAAGTTATGAGCTCTCATGACTTAAGAAATCGTAATGACACGATTGCAAATAAACCATACCCCCGGCCGGGATTGAACCCGCGGTCATAGAGTCTCAAAACTCCAGCCCGTCGGGTTCAACCCCGGCCGGGGGTATGGTTTATTTGCAATCGTGTCATTACGATTTCTTAAGTCATGTTGACGGCAGTGAAGGGACTTGAGCTAGAGTTCGTCACGGCCACGCTAGCTGGAGATTCGTCTGTAAAAACTTGCATTTGTGGTCACAGAGGTGCCTGTGCTAACTTTCCTATGGTGTAGAAATATACCTAGTTGGATGAATCTTATTGTGGCTAGCTGGTCTAGTGGCTAGCGCGACGGGCTGGAGTTTTGAGACTCTATGACCGCGGGTTCAATCCCGGCCGGGGGTATGGTTTATTTGCAATCGTGTCATTACGATTTCTTAAGTCATGTTGACGGCAGTGAAGGGACTTGAGCTAGAGTTCGTCACGGCCACGCTAGCTGGAGATTCGTCTGTAAAAACTTGCATTTGTGGTCACAGAGGTGCCTGTGCTAACTTTCCTATGGTGTAGAAATATACCTAGTTGGATGAATCTTATTGTGGCTAGCTGGTCTAGTGGCTAGCGCGACGGGCTGGAGTTTTGAGACTCTATGACCGCGGGTTCAATCCCGGCCGGGGGTATGGTTTATGAGCTCTCGCTTCACATGGTGAGAGTCCGGGTTTAATTCCCGGTGAGGGTTGAAACATTGGGCATATTTCCTTACACCGGTTGTCTATGTTCACCCATCAGTATAAAATGGGTACCTGAGTGTTAGTTGACTGGTGTGGGTTGCATCCCAGGACAAAATTTACCTAATTTGCCTGAAATATTCTGCATAACAAGCAGTTTTCTATGTAGCAGTATGTCATTTATGTCAGTTAGGCCTCTATACCTTGTACATATACTTGTAGAAACAGAGATCTGTATTATTCTTTCTTCTTTTAACAAACTGGCCGTATCCCACTGAGGCAGGGTGACCCAAAAAGAAAAACAAAAGTTTCTCTTTTTAACTTTAGTAATGCATACAGGAGAAGGGGTTACTAGCCCCTTGCTCCCGGCATTTTAGTTGCCTCTCATGACACGCATAGCTTACAGAGGAAGAATTCTGTTCCACTTCCCCATGGAGATAAAAAGAAATAAACAAGAACAAAAACTAGTAAGAAAATACAAGAAAACCCAGAGGAGTGTGTGTATATATATGCTTGTACATGCTTGTGTAGTGTGACCTAAGTGTAAGTAGCAAGACGTACCTGAAATCTTGCATGTTTACAAGACAGAAGAGAGACCAGCAATCCTACCACCAAGTAAAACAATTACAGGCTTTCGTTTTACACTCACTTGGCAGGATGGTAGTACCTCCCTGGACGGCTGCTGTCTACCAGCCTACCATCTAGGATTATTATTATTATTATTATTAAGTGTAAATTTAAGAGTAAACTAGGGTACCTTTGATATACCTTTGAAGAGTTTCGAGAGTTTATCTACACTCTGAGCCCGGCCATGGGCCAGGCTCGCCTGGTGCTTGCCTGGTCAACCAGGCAGTTGCTGATGGAGGCCCACTGCCCCACATATCCATCACAGCCTGGTTGATCTGGCACCTGGTGAAGATACTTGTCCAGTTTCCTCTTGAAGGCTTCTACACTTATTCCAGCTGTGTTTCTGATATCTTCTGGTAAGATGTTGAATAGTCTAGGACCCCAGATGTTGATACAGTGTTTCCTAATTGTTCCCACCGCACCCCTACTCCTCACTGGGTTCATTTTACACTTCCATATCTCTCACTCCAGTATGTTGTCATGGCAGAGTGCAGATTTGGGACCAGGTCCTCGAGTACTCTTCAGGTATATATTATCACGTATCTCTCTCTCTCTCTTCTGCTCCAATGAGTACATCTTCAAGACTTGAAGGCATTTGGTTACCGGCTAACTCGGCTATTGGCGGGTTTTTCGGCGCCCAGTTATCGGCCGTTCGCTCGGTTATCGGCCATTTTGGACGCATCCATCCACCAGCTGGGGCAGCTTGCGTATCAGATTGGATTTGTCTATCGGTGGCTGAGGAAGCTTCTGCTCATACATCCAAACATTTCGCTTGTTTACCATTGTTTTTAGTGGTTTTTCTTGCAGTGCAACTGTGAAATAAGTAAAGATGGCCCCAAAGAAAGTTCCTAGTAAAGTTCCTGTGGTAAAGAAAGTGAGAAACACCATGGAATTTAAGAGTGAAGTGATAGAATAGTTTGAGAATGGTATGGTGATGGAACTTGCCAGGATGTACAGCAAGAATAAAACAACAATTACATCCATCCTGGCAAGGAAAGAACAAATCAAAGATGCTAATGTTGCAAAAGGAGTAACTTTTCTAACTAAACAAAGGCCGCCAATAATGGAAGAGATGGAAAAGTTGTTATTATTGTGGATTAAGGAAAAAGAATTAGTGGGAGACAGTGTTGTGGAGTTGATCATTTGTGAGAAGGCAAAGCAGTTGCATGAGGATCTTGCAAAGAAAATGCCTGGAACAAGTGCTGCAGTTTGTGAATTTAGGGCCAGCAAAGGATGGTTTGATGGATTTAAGATGCATAGTGGCATACACAGTGCTGTAAGGTATGGTGAGGTTGCAAGTTCTGACAAATGTGCAGCTGAAAATTATGTTCCCACTTCAGGGAAATCTTAGAGATGCCAGAAACAGAGCACTCTGGACAGTTATTTTGTGAGACAGGGGACCAGTGACTCTCAAGCTGGTCCTAGTGGCAATAAAAGACAGAAGGGAAGTAACCCCCAGAGAAGGCTTTATGGAAGGGGATTCCCCTTCCAAATACTAACTCCTCCCTCTTTCCTCCTCCCTGTCTTCCAGAAGCCAGCATTAGGCTTCAATAAAGGTATGTAATACTTACATAATTAAAAAAATTATTTTTTTTTTGTGAATATTTTTGTTTGGAACGGATTAATTGTATTTCCATTAATTCTTATGGGAAATATTAATTCGGTTATCGGCCATTTCGGTTATTGGCCATTTCGGTTATTGGCCGACCTTCTGGAATGGATTACGGCCGATAACCGGGAGTCCACTGTACAGTATGAAAATCTCATTTTGCTTTACTACAGCAATTAAATGTCCAGAATATTTATTTATTTATTTATTTTTTATTTGGACATGATACATAGTTGTACAAAGAAATATAGTGATTGGATGTACATGCCAAAAGCCCCTTGTATGCAGAGCATTATGGGCAGGCTTAAAAATATATTTAAAATATAGTATACACAATACTGTACAGTTCACACTGTGCCAGTACAAGCCCAGTGTCAACATAACCAAACCACTTGGCATGAACAAGAATTATTAAATTACAATATAACACCAAGTTTACACAAGCCTGGCAAATGTGAATTCGACATGCTATTGAAAAAGTGCAACCAACTATGCTAGGAAAAAGCCCTGATCATACAACCTATAAATTGTAAGCAGATCAGCACAGAACAGAGAAGGGATGAAAAGATACCAAAATTTTTGCTGATATCAATACTGATACTGTACTGTACTCAAGATTTAGGCCAATACTGACATTGATATTTTTTCAATATATGTATTTTTTTATTTTTAAAATTATGATGTCTTTGCTCAGTATATAAAGAAATTCTTATTTCTCAGTATGTATTAAATAACCCTGGAGGTATAAATGTTAAATAACTTAATTTCTATTAGATGCTAACATTATTACTCATTACAGACACCCTTGCAATGCCTACAAAAAAAATCTGAATTACATATTTAGTAACCTGATGAAGATAATCAGAAATAAATTACAAAAATAAATGAATAATTTTTATTTATACTAAACATCAAACTAAAACATACAATACTTTTGTAATACTGTTTATTTAAAGCTTAAATAAAAAAAACACATCTTGAGCACTTTAAAAAAATATAAATTGTAATAACTGTTATTCACATTCTGAACTAAAATTTTAGTTCAGAACTTGAATAACAGCCTCCTGAATTAACTGACATTATCATTATATGTACTACACTATTTCTTAAACTATAGAGAAACACATTAAAAATAAAAGAAATTAATAAACAATATACGTACAATAATCTACACCTGGATTATACCTGTAGAGAATTTTGGGGGTCAATGCCCCTGCAGCCAGGTCTGTGACCAGGCCTCAGCACTATGCACTAACATTAAAAATTCTCAAGCTGAAGCAGAGGATCATCAATATCTCCCCATTTTCAGAAGTTAATCTATTCCAATGAGGAGAGTGGATGTTCTCTACTCCAGTGGTGAACAATCTTTCACTCTCTACTGAGAAGGGGGATGAAAACTCATTTACTAGCTAGGTTTACCAGAGATGGGAGAACTAGCATAATTTTTTCCACCATTCTAGTGAATTTCCAGCTTAGGCAATAATGCTACTGCCATACACTTGCCTATACAGTGGACCCTCGCCTCACGATGGCATTGCATAACGTTAAATCCGCCTAGCGATACATTTTACCGCAAAAATTTTGCCTCGCCTAGCACTAAAAAACTCGCTCAACGCGATTCGTCCGAGACGCGTCCACGTGCGGCCTAAGCCAGCCTCACTTGTTCCGTGGGTGGCAGTGTTTACAAGCCAGCCTCCGCGGTCACATCCAAGCATACAATCGGAATATTTCATATCACAGCATTTTTAGTGATTTCACCTGCAAAATAAGTGACCATGGGCCCCAAGAAAGCTTCTAGTGCCAACCCTGTGGTAAAAAGGGTGAGAAATACTATCGTACCACAGTCAGCCGCTGCTGCACCACAGTCAGCCGCTGCTGCACCACAGTCAGCCGCTGCTGCACCACAGTCAGCCGCTGCTGCACCACAGTCAGCCGCTGCTGCACCACAGTCAGCCGCTGCTGCACCACAGTCAGCCGCTGCTGCACCACAGTCAGCCGCTGCTGCACCACAGTCAGCCGCTGCTGCACCACAGTCAGCCGCTGCTGCACCACAGTCAGCCGCTGCTGCACCACAGTCAGCCGCTGCTGCACCACAGTCAGCCGCTGCTGCACCACAGTCAGCCGCTGCTGCACCACAGTCAGCCGCTGCTGCACCACAGTCAGCCGCTGCTGCACCACAGTCAGCCGCTGCTGCACCACAGTCAGCCGCTGCTGCACCACAGTCAGCCGCTGCTGCACCACAGTCAGCCGCTGCTGCACCACAGTCAGCCGCTGCTGCACCACAGTCAGCCGCTGCTGCACCACAGTCAGCCGCTGCTGCACCACAGTCAGCCGCTGCTGCACCACAGTCAGCCGCTGCTGCACCACAGTCAGCCGCTGCTGCACCACAGTCAGCCGCTGCTGCACCACAGTCAGCCGCTGCTGCACCACAGTCAGCCGCTGCTGCACCACAGTCAGCCGCTGCTGCACCACAGTCAGCCGCTGCTGCACCACAGTCAGCCGCTGCTGCACCACAGTCAGCCGCTGCTGCACCACAGTCAGCCGCTGCTGCACCACAGTCAGCCGCTGCTGCACCACAGTCAGCCGCTGCTGCACCACAGTCAGCCGCTGCTGCACCACAGTCAGCCGCTGCTGCACCACAGTCAGCCGCTGCTGCACCACAGTCAGCCGCTGCTGCACCACAGTCAGCCGCTGCTGCACCACAGTCAGCCGCTGCTGCACCACAGTCAGCCGCTGCTGCACCACAGTCAGCCGCTGCTGCACCACAGTCAGCCGCTGCTGCACCACAGTCAGCCGCTGCTGCACCACAGTCAGCCGCTGCTGCACCACAGTCAGCCGCTGCTGCACCACAGTCAGCCGCTGCTGCACCACAGTCAGCCGCTGCTGCACCACAGTCAGCCGCTGCTGCACCACAGTCAGCCGCTGCTGCACCACAGTCAGCCGCTGCTGCACCACAGTCAGCCGCTGCTGCACCACAGTCAGCCGCTGCTGCACCACAGTCAGCCGCTGCTGCACCACAGTCAGCTGCTGCTGCACCACAGTCAGCTGTTGCTGTTGCTGCATCACCATCAGCTGTATTACTCGAAGATGTGGAGTGTGTGTTGTTGGTACGGCTTAACATGAAACAATTACCGAGAAACGATTAACCCCAGAGGGTTAGCCACCCAGGATAACCCAAGAAAGTCAGTGCATCATCAAGGACTGTAACTTATTTCCATTGGGGTCCTTAATCTTGTCCCCCAGGACCCACAACAGTTGACTAACAACAAGGTGAACAGGAAAAAATGCCTGGAACTAGTGCTCATATTGGTGAGGTTAGTGGGGAGGATGTGGAAGAGTTGGTGGAGGAGGACAATGAAGAACTAGCCACTGATGAGCTGCTAGATCATCAACAGCAAGAGGCCACACCTGAGGAAACTGCTTCGGAGGAGGGGAGAGAGAAATTGAAGAAGTTGCCTACTTCAAAGATTAAGGAAATGTGTGCAATGTGGCTTAAAGTGCAAACCTTTTTTGCTGAAAATCACCCTGACACAGCTATTGCAAGCCGTGCTGGTGACTATTACACTGACAATTTTGTGAAACACTTTAGGAAAGTCATAAAGGAACGAGAGGTACAGGCCTCTATGGACAGATATGTTGTGCGACAGAGGTCCAGTGACTCTGAAGCTGGTCCTAGTGGCATTAAAAGAAGAAGGGAAGTAACCCCGGAAAAGGACTTGCTACCTCAAGTCCTAATGGAAGGGGATTCCCCTTCTAAACACTAAGACCATCCACACTCTCCCCTCCTCCCATCCCATCAATCATCACCAGATCTTCAATAAAGGTAAGTGTCATGTATTGTACATCTCTTCTTTAGTTTGTGTGTATTAAAATTAATATTTCACATGGTAAAAATTTTTTTTTTCATACTTTGGGGTGTCTTGCACGGATTAATTTGATTTCCATTATTTCTTATGGGGAAAATTAATTCGCCTAACGATAATTTCGCCTAACATTGAGCTCTCAGGAACGGATTAATATCGTTAGGCGAGGGTCCACTGTATTTGTTTTCATGTATGTGGTAATACAAATACCAACACAATTGTTTTAGGATGCTGCTTTTTTTGTGATTTGGAAAAGGATCCTGAGGCAGATGTTTGTGTTGTGCTGTTGGTGGTCACATTTTTTTATTTTTTTGTTTCTGTGCAACTTGTATAACCAAGTATGGACAACTCTGTTTATGTAAGTGATAGCCACACCTGAATGACAAAAACTTAGTCAGATGTTACAGGTACTGTGAAAAAGGTCTATGATTATAGCATAGCTGTAATAGGGAAGAGTCTCACAGTTACTAAGAGGAGAGAAAAAAAAAAGATACGTATACAGTAGTGCAGTACTCAAGTTGAACGGTGAACACCTTACCAGTCTTCTCCGGTTCCTCTGCAATAGTTCCATTTTCCCTATGGACAACAGCATCATCCTTGGTAGTTACTCCAGGTATCACTGGTAAGTTCTTTGGAGGAGTCCTGGCCAATGGAGAGTTCCGCATTTGCAGCAAGAAGTTTCGTTCATAGATGATTCTTGTACCTAAAAGTTAATTTTCATTACTATTATCGTCTTTTATGCATTTTCAACATGTTCATTAAATACAATTACTGCAATAAGCAAATTAACTGCCCAAAAATAGTGCATTACAGCATGATGATACACAGAATACAGTACAAGTGATCAACTAATTGCATTTTATATTTGGGGCAATGAAGTACAGTGGAACCCCGAGTTTCGGCCGCCCTGAGTATCAGCCGCTTCAAGGTTTGACCGCTTTTTTGACCAAATTTTGTCCTGAGTTTCGGCCACTGCCCCGGGTTTTGACCGGCATACCAGACCTGTCCACCTGCCTGCCCTTGCATGCCTCTCTCTGCAGGCATGATGAGCCAGTCTAGCGTTGTTTATCCTTGAGTGAACATTACCCTGCGGTCTCATCCTGCCAGCCAGCCAGGCAGCCATCCATTCAGCCAGCCAGGCAGCCATCCATTCAGCCAGCCAGGCAGCCATCCATTCAGCCAGCCAGGCAGCCATCCATTCAGCCAGCCAGGCAGCCATCCATTCAGCCAGCCAGGCAGCCATCCATTCAGCCATCCATTCAGCCAGCCAGGCAGCCATCCATTCAGCCAGCCAGGTAGCCATCCATTCAGCCAGCCATCCATTCAGCCAGCCAGGCAGCCATCCAGCCAGCCATCCAGCCAGCCAGCCAAGCAGCCAGCCAGGCAAACGAGCGGCTGAAAAATTTGTGCATGAATTTAAGGGGCACATAGAAACTGAAAAATTCAAACCCCAACAAGTGTTTAATTGTGATGAAACACACCTGTTTTGGAAGGAAATGCCAAAGAGGACCTACATTACTCAGGAGGAAAAGGCACTGCCAGGACACAAGACTATGAAAGACAAGCTAACTCTTTTGTTCTGTGCTAATGCTAGTGGGGATTTTAAAGTGAAGTCTTTACTAGTGTATCCCTCAGAAAATCCCGGTGTGTTTAAGAAAAACAATGTCATCAAGAATAAATTGCGTCTTGTGGAAAACAAATAATAAGGCATGAGTCACAAGGCAAATTTTCAGAGTGGGTCTATGAAGTGTTTGGCTCCAGTGTGAAAAAATACCTCCTGGAAAATAAGTTGCCACTCAAGTGCCTCCTGGTAATGGACAATGCTCCTGCTCATCCTCCAAACTTGAAAGACCTATTGTCTAGGTACTTCAGTTTTATAACAGTGAAGTTCTTGCCTCCTAACACCACTCCTCTCCTCCAGGCCATGGATCAGCAGGTCATTTCTAACTTCAAAAAACTCTACACCAAAGCAGTGTTTGAAAGGTGCTTTGAAGTGACCTCAGACACTCAGTTGACCCTAAGAGAGTTCTGGAGGAAGCACTTCAGTATCCTCCATTGCATAAGCCTTATAGGTAAGGCTTGGGAGGGAGTGACTTCCAGGACTTTGAACTCTGCCTGGAGATAATTGTGGCCACAATGCGTCGTCCAGAGGGATTTTGAAGTTTGAGGCTGACCCTGACCCTGCTGACCCTCTGCCTATTGTGAACTGTATTGTGGCATTGAGCAAGTCCATGGGGTTGGAGGTGAGTGGCAAGGATGTGGAAGAGTTGGTGGACGACCATAGGGAAGAGCTAACCTCTACAGAGCTGCAAGAGCTTCATCTGGAACAGCAACAGGCCACAGCTGAGGAATTTGCTTCAGAGGAAGAGGAGGAAGTGAAGGAGGTGCCTTCTTCATTGATTAAGAAGATTTGTGCAAAGTGGAATGACGTGCAAAGTTTTGCCGAGAAGTATTACCCTGAGCAAGCTGAAACAAGCCATCTCTGCAACAAGTTCAGTGACAGAACCATCTCCCATCCTAGGGAAATCTTAAAGAGACTAGAAACAAAGCACTCTTGACAGTTATTTTGTGTGACAGGGGTCCGGTGACTCTCAAGCTGGTCCTAGTGGCATTAAAAGACAAAGAAGGGAAGTAACCCCAGAGAGGGCTTTGATACCTCAAGTCCTTATGGATGGGGATTCTCCTTCCAAACAATAAGTCCTCCCTCTCTCCTCCTCCCTATCTTCCAGATGCCAGTAAGTCTCTTCAATAAAGGTAAGTACATATACATACAAATGTTATTTTAAATGTTAATTTAAATTTTAATTTATCTATTGTATACTATATGTATTTATCTATGTTGTGTGTATGTAAAACTATAGTTATTCTTTAAAAAATGTATTTTTTTTTGTGAATATTTTTGTGGGTCTGGAATGAATTAACTGTATTTACATTATTTCTCATGGGAAATACTGCTTCGCCTTTCGGCTGCTTCGAGTTCAGGCCTAGCTCCTGGAACAGATTACGACAAACTCGGGGTTCCACTGTACAGTACAGTGGACCCCCGCATACCGGACGCCTTGCATAACGGACAATCCGCATACCGGACGCTTTGATCGCTAAAATTTTGCCTCGCATACCGCCCAAAAACCCGCTCAGCGCCCTTCGTCCGAGACGCGTCCAATGTGCGGCCTGAGCCACGCTCACATGTTCCGCCGGTGGCATTGTTTACCAGCCAGCCTCCGCGGTAACATCCAAGCATACAATCGGAACATTTCGTATTATTACGGTGTTTTTGGTGATTTTTTTCTGGAAAATAAGTGACCATGGGCCCCAAGAAAGCTTCTAGTGCCAACCCTACAGCAATAAGGGTGAGAATTACTATGGAGATGAAGAAAAAGATCATTGATAAGTATGAAAGTGGAGTGCGTGTCTCCGAGCTGGCCAGGTTGTATAATGAACCCCAATCAACCATCGCTACTATTGGTGGTACAGCTGCTGCTGCTGCTGCTGCTGTAGCATCGTCTGCTGCTGCTGCACTGTCAGCTGCTGCTGCACTGTCAGCTGCTGCTGCTGTACCACCGTCAGCTGCTCCTGCTGCTGTAGTACCGTCTGCTGCTGCTGTAGCATCGTCTGCTGCTGCTGTAACATCGTCAGTTGCTGCTGTAGCATCGTCTGCTGCTGCTGTAGCATCGTCTGCTGCTGCTGTAGCATCGTCTGTTGCTGCTGTACCACCGTCAGCTGCTGCTGCTGCTGTAGCATCTGCTGCTGCTGTAACATCGTCAGTTGCTGCTGTAGCATCGTCTGCTGCTGCTGTAGCATCGTCTGTTGCTGCTGTACCACCGTCAGCTGCTGCTGCTGCTGTAGCACCGTTGTTGGTGTGGCTTATTGAGAATACCAAGAAACAATTAACCCCAGAGGGTTAGCCACCCAGGATAGCCCAAAAAAGTCAGTGTCATCGAAGACTGTCTAACTTATTTCCATTGGGGTCCTTAATCTTGTCTCCCAGGATGCAACCCACACCAGTCGACTAACACCCAGGTGAACAGGGAAAATGCCTGGAACTAGTGCTCATATTGGTGAATTTAGAGCCAGCAAAGGTTGGTTTGAGAGATTTAAGAATCGTAGTGACATACACAGTGTGATAAGGCCTGTTCTGGAAGAAAATACCAAACAGGACCTACAGTACTCAGGAAGAAAAGGCACTCCCAGGACACAGTGTCTCATCAGTCATTGCTGCATCTTCAATAAAGGTAAGTGTCATTTATTCTTCATTTAGTAGAGTAGTACATGCACAATATATATTGTGCATGTACTACTCTACTATTGTGCATGTATCCTTCTCGTTGTGTGTAGCAAAATGTATATTTCATGTGGTAAAATTTTTTTTTTCATACTTTTGGGTGTCTTGCATGGATTAATTTGATTTCCATTATTTCTTATGGGGAAAATTCATTCGCATACCAAACATTTCGCATAACAGCCAGCCCTCTTGCACGGATTAAGGTCGCTATGCGGGGGTCCACTGTACTGTACACTGACATAATACATTACCCTGTACTGCAGTGTATATCAAAGTGATCTGCAGAGACTAAACTACTGTCCAGACGATCGAGGTAAGGGCAATAAGTCTGCCCTCCACTGTTTACGGTCACACTACCGGCATGAAGCAATGAGTGTGAAAATAAATATGCCGTACCATACAGAAAAATGTGCATGCAGATTTAATAGGAAAGGAAGGATCCAAAGTATGAACTTAATACTATAGTTTTTTCAGATAAACTATGCCCCTGGTGAGGGACACTGATTCAAGAAACTGGATCTAACCTTGCCTTCCTTGGATCAAACTTCATTTCCTCTATTCCCTAGGTGCTATATCACTCCTACAAGTTGGGCACTTACTCTTAATAAAAATTTACTAGTCAGCTGTCCCAGTATGTATTGATACAGCAACATTATGATTAACAATATTTTCTGTTCATTTTTGTCTCAACTTCCAACTGTAACTTAACATTAATCATGATTCCCAAGAGGACAATGAAGAAAATATACAGCAATGTTAAATCCAAAAAGGAGATACTGTCTATATATTATGTTTACCTGGAGTTTACCTAGAGAGTTCCGGGGGTCAACGCCCCCGCGGCCCGGTCTGTGACCAGGCCTCCTGGTGGATCAGAGCCTGATCAACCAGACTGTTACTGTTGGCTGCACACAAACCAACGTACAAGCCACAGCCCAGCTGGTCAGGTACTGACTTTAGGTGCTTGTCCAGTGCCAGCTTGAAGACTGCCAGGGGTCTGTTGGTAATCCCCCTTATGTATGCTGGGAGGCAGTTGAACAGTCTCAGGCCCCTGACACTTATTGTATGGTCTCTTAACATGCTAGTGGCACCCCTGCTTTTCATTGGGGGGATGTTGCATCGTCTGCCAAGTCTTTTGCTTTCGTAGTGAGTGATTTTCATGTGCAAGTTCGGTACTAGTCCCTCAAGGATATTCTGGGTGTATATAATCGTGTATCTCGCCCGCCTGCATTCCAGGGAATACAGGTTCAGGAACCTTAAGCGCTCCCAATAATTGAGGTGTTTTATCTCCGTTATGCGCGCCGTGAAGGTTCTCTGTACATTTTCTAGGTCAGCAATTTCACCTGCCTTGAAAGGTGCTGTTAGTGTGCAGCAACATTCCAGCCTAGATAGAACAAGTGACCTGAAGAGTGTCATCATGGGCTTGGCATCCCTAGTTTTGAAGGTTCTCATTATCCAACCTGTCATTTTTCTAGCAGATGCAATTGATACAATGTTATGGTCCTTGAAGGTGAGATCCTCCGACATGATCACTCCCAGGTCTTTGACGGTGTTTCGCTCAATTTTGTGGCCAGAATTTGTTTTGTACTCTGATGAAGATTTAATTTCCTAGTGTTTACCATATCTGAGTAATTGAAATTTCTCATCGTTGAACTTCATATTGTTTTCTGCGGCCCACTGAAAGATTTGGTTGATGTCCGCCTGGAGCCTTGCAGTGTCTGCAATGGAAGACACTGTCATGCAGATTCGGGTGTCATCTGCAAAGGAAGACACGATACTGTGGCTGACATCCTTGTCTATGTCAGATATGAGGATGAGGAACAAGATGGGAGCGAGTACTGTGCCTTGTGGAACAGAGTACAGAAATAGAGTACAGGAAGACCTTAAAGGGAATACTATACAGCACTAAGATTGCTTCTCTCTCTACACAAGTGCAGCTGTTTATTCATCAAGGATCTAGATTCAATTCTGGCACTAGTGGAAACACTGGGCATGTTTCTTCATGCCTGTTGCTCCTGTTCACCTAGTAGGCAAGTGTTGAGCGACTGTTGTGGGCTGCACCTTGGAGAAGAGGATCAAAGAACCCCCTACAGCTTTAAAATAAGGCACAGTGATTGGTCATAATGGGTATCCTTAGGCTCAAATCTGAGTGGCCCTGGTCCAAGTCCAGCACAAGTGGCAATACTGAATATGTTTCCCTACACCTGTTGCTTCTGTTCACCTAGCAGTCAGTAGGTACCTGTCAGCCAACTGTTGTAGGGTACATCCAAAGGAAGAGGATCAGAAGACCTCAGTGGAAATAAGCCTAAGTGGCTTATTTCCCACCCCAAACTTCACCATGTGCTGCTGCCTTGCACACAAACCCCCCCCACCCTCACAATGCAAGCAGACCCCCCCCCCAGTGAGGGTCCTATAACCCTCTGAAAATCCTGCCTCCCACCATTTCCCATATAAGTCCCTATTTCTGCACATCGTTCTATAGAATGTTACTGCCAGAACCCTCTTCTGCACACCCCACTCCCCCCACCCCCTCATACTCCATATGTAAACAAAATCCACAATTACATACAACTCCCTCGACCTCCCCCCCCCACATCTAAGCTAAGTGCCCGCAGCACAGACAGCCTTCTCCCCCTGACCCACCCCACCACCCGACTAATCCATTCTCTAATGCCACCAACCCCTCTCAAAAATATACTACATGGAATGTTTCCTCCCCCACATATCCCACATCACCCCCCCTCCACCACCCATTTATCCCTCAGTACCATATCTGTTGGCAAAATACCATGCAGGAACCGGTACACCACCTCATGGACCCTGGGACGGAGCCTCATCTTACTGAAACGAAGCCAAATGTTGCCTCAATCGTACACAGGGAAGATCCCCTCCACTGGCGCTACTACCTTACCCACTAGCAGTCCATACAAAACCCCCACTCTGAGTTTCCCTGGCTCCTGAGCCAGCGCCATTGCTCTCAACACCATCTCACACTCCCGCAACTCCGCATCCCCATACAAACGCCATAACACATCATGCACCCGGCCCATCTGTCCCCCACGGAATCCCCCAACTCGCATCACCTCCCACCTAATAAAAACACATTTAACTCGCTAATGCAGGTCCAGTAGTCCCAACCCACTCGCCTCGCTGGCAACGTCACCACCTCTCGTCGCATCTAATCACACCTCGAGCCCCATAAGAATCTGAAAACCCTGTTAAGGGGTGCATGGCAGCCACATACCATATTTTGCTGAACAGCAGGGCATTCACCACAATTACACGCTGTAAAGGGGTTAAAAGATACGAACGCAACGTCCCCAAGCATTTCTCTATCCTATATACACCTGGAAAATCCTAGAGAGATTAGTACCAAACTTAAACACAAAAATCACTCTCTACGAATGCAAACTCGGCAGACGATGCAACATCCCCCAATGAAAAGCAGGGGTGTCACTAGCACGTTAAGAGACAACACAATAAGTGTCAGGGGCCCAAGACTGTTCAACTGCCTCCCAGCATACATAAGGGGGATTACCAATAGACCCCTGACTGTCTTCAAGCAGGCACTGGACAAGCACCTGAAGTCGGTACTTGACCAGCTGGGCTGTGGTTCATATGTTGGATTGCTTGCAGCCAGCAGTTACAGCCTGGGTTATCAGGCCCTGATCCACCATGAGGCCTGGTCACAGACCGGGCTGCAGGGGCATTGACCCCCAGAACTCTCTCTATGTAATTCCACCATATCATAGGCCCCTTCCAATCCAACGCCAACAAACCCCTCCCGTCCCCCCTCCAGTTTCACTACAAACCCCTGAAGGACCACATGCCCCATCACCATCAACCTACCCGGCAGGCCAAATTGGCTTTGCGACAACCCCATCGATGACACGTTTCATTTGATTCCCCAATACCTTCGCAAACAGTTTATAATTAGCACACAACGATATGTAACGATAGTCCTAAAGGGAACGTTGCTGTGACCCCTTCGGCACCAGCACCACCACTGCCATGGCCTGCAGCTCACCCAACTTACCCCCCCCCCCTTCATCACATTCATCAACCAAACTAAAAAGTCCCACAGCAGCTCCCAATGCTGAATGTTAAATTCACATAGCAGGCCATCCAAGCTTGGCGCATTACCCATACTCATCTCCATCAGTGCCTGCCAGATTTCCCCCTCTTCAATGGCTCCCCCCAGCGCAGCGCGATCGCACCCCCCCAAGTTTACACGGCACTCACCCACACGCCTCTTCCAAATCCTCCCACACCACGCCACAACTTTTCCAATATTCCCCATACCACTTGTCCACATATGCACTCATACCCTCTGTCGCTCGCAGAACCTGACCCTCCCGATAACCCTCCACTGGACTGTGCACCTCTAACTGCAAGATGGTGGTGGCCTGCTTCCTCTGCTGCTGGCCATGCAGCACACATGCAGATGGCCATACCACGGGCGGGATTGAACCTGCGGTCAGTCTTAAAACTCCAGACCGTTACGTTAGCCACTGGACCAGCTAGCCACAATAAGATTCGTCCAATTAAGTATATTTCTACACCATAGGAAGGTTAGCATAGGCACCACTGTGACCACAAATGCAAGTTTTTACAGACGAATCTCCAGCTAGCGTGGCCATGATGAACTCTAGCTCAAGTCCCCTCAATGCCGTCAACATGACTCATGGCCACGCTAGCTTGCATTTGTGGTCACAGTGGTGCCTATGCTAACCTTCCTATGGTGTAGAAATATACCTAGTTGGACGAATCTTATTGTGGCTAGCTGGTCCAGTGGCTAATGCGACGGTCTGGAGTTTTGAGACTCTCTGACCGAGGTTTCAATCCAGCCCGTGGTATGGTTTGTTTGCAATCGTGTCATTACGATTTTGTGAGTCATGCAGATGGCCTATCACCCCATAAAACTTCTTCCACACCTGCCTGCACCCGTACTGCCTCAAACCTCTCATCCTGTAACTCCCAGATCGTCCCCTTCAATGCTTCAATTTCCTCCATCGGGCAAACTCCCGTGGCACCTCCCCTGGCCATAAAAGCTCCTTAACCTAGCCTCTAAGTAGTTGGTCAGACCCAAACGCAGTTGGTTAATCCTTTTCCCCACTCGCACATAAAACTTGTGGATCATTTCCTTTGCCATCCTGTCCGACCGACCTACCACATCCTCAACCTCCTGCCCCTCATCACCGAGCCTTTCCCATACCGTCACAAAACCCCCCCAGCCCCTCATCCTCGAGAACCCATGTGTTCAACTTCCAATAACCTGCTTGTCCCCTCACCAGCAACGCCCACCCCACCTTCGCCACGACAGCCTGATGATCCAAATACGCCACCTTGACAGTGTGGAGAGTGTCACCCTCCTGCACAAAAGTATGCACCACCTCCCACGAACCACCACTAAACGCATCCCACAATTGAACATCTCTAAAAAGTTTCCCTAAGACGTTTGAAAAGTGACTAGCCCCCCTCAGTGCCACATCAGCCCTCCATATAACAGTTCCAATCGCCACAGACAGCAATGTACGAATGCCGTCTTCACCCACACATCACTCGGCAGAAGCATACATGCACACAAATGATACAGGCTCATCCATCCACCCACAGAGCCCGCCCCCTCACCCCAGGCTTTCCTCCCAGATCAAGACCCCCACACCCCCTTTCAAGCGGCCAGAGTGTGAGGCAAACACCCTATATCCCTGTACCTCCAACAGACTGCTATCTTTAGAATTATGTCCAGAAGGAACACCACGTCCACTCTATGCTGCTACAAAAAGGCCCTAAACCTTTCACACTTAGCACGCACACACAAACCATTGGCATTTACTATAGTCATACACCTGAAGCCGGCATAGGCTTTCTTCCCCTCGCTGCCCCGCCACACCCTTCACCTGACCCAAGGGACCCACGACCACCTGTGCCTCTCTTACCAGGCACATCACTGGCCCCTCCCCTGCACCACCTGCCGCTGCGGCTTGCCACTGCTCACACTGCAGACCACGTCTATCAAAGCCTTCTTTCCTGGCCGCTGGACAGGCATCAACACATCGTTGGAATCCAAGGTCGCCGCAGCCCTCTTCCTCGTCACGACCTCCTCCTCCATACTTGGATCTAGCGATTCCTCCCAATGCACCTCCACCATCTGCTGGGAGCTCCCCTCCGCAGTCGGGAACATTGATTGCAATGCCAACTCCAGCACCTCGGCTAGTTCCACTTCTGTAGCATCCACTGGGGTCTCCCCACACTGGCCCCGCCACCACCTCGTCCGCTGTCATTTCCGCTTCCTCGCTCCACAAAACCCAACGCTCACTTCCTTCCCGGCCCTCCAGAGCTATCACTGGGACAGGGACGGGGTCCCCTATATGGGCAGGGCCGGATTACCGCATAGGCAAACTAGGCATTTGCCTAGGGCCCCGCGCATTTGGGGGCCCTGTGGTCCAAGGGGTTCAGGGGCTCATCCAAGACTGCGCGCATGGTGCAAGTGCAAAGGGGTCCCTACCTAAAAAGTTCAAGTGTTTGGAGAGTAAAATTGATTTTTAAAAATTAATCAAAACAAAAATAAATAATGAAATAAAATAAAACAAAAATAAATAAACCTAACCATAGATGGCAACACTCAACACGCCTTTGTTTACATCAGAACAGCTGTGTTTTCCCGCTAATGGGCGAGTATGGGAGATTCCTCTCCAATTTTCTGTAGTAATTACACGTTATCTAGACTTGTACTGTGACAAATTAACTGAAGTGTTGTTGATAGACATTGATGTGTATGGATACATGTTTGTTTTCGCCTCTAAATGTTAAGGGAGGTACCTGATAGGGTTACTTGACTAGTAAAGACGCATTTTTGGTAAAAATACTATAACGAAAAACCTAAAAACGCAAACTGACTTCCGTTTGTAGGTTTTAAAAGCACTTTGTCCTGTCTTTAAGTCTTTATCATTTCAATAACAGATCTCAATTGATTGATGTTCTACATCACTTCCATCGCAAATGCTTAGTTTTCAAGTTGCGACGGAAGTGATGTAGAACATCAATTAATTTACTACATATTTCCCCAGAAACACATAAGCCACATCAGAAAATCGTTGGTTGGGTGAAACTGAAAATTGTCCCTGCATTCTTTAATTCTCATGTCCTTATCTATGGTGGTAGGCCATATATCATGCAAAACAATGATTAGTTTAGTTATGAAAATGGTAATATAAATACCATTGTGCATTGTTCTTGGACTCAGTATGATTTCTGTTTAAGTAAATTGGAGATCAAGGAGGATGAATTAGTAAAATATTCATAGCCCAAATAACTAACCTAATCTATGGTAAAAGTTCTGTATATGACTCCTTTCTGGTAACGTTTTGAATTTTTAGATGCGCAGCCAGAGGAAAGGGGGCTACAAGGGCCATATCTCCCCAATTGACAGAAAAAAAAATTAATAATTAAAAAATTAATAATAATTGATAATGAAAAATTTGTATTTGCATGATTACAGACAGTGATACATCCTCATTATGGCATCTCGTGAACGTGATGTTGGACGTTCTTATGAGAGTGGGTCACAGGAACATGAAAACAGCACCACTCACAGGAGCTGCATTTTAGCCAGTATTTCGTGCACAGAAAAAAGGCTTATTGGATTCTCATTTGGAAAATCAAACTGTTGTTGCTGTTGTAAAACTCTTAGCTCTAAGAGGACTTGTTATCCGTGGAGAAAATGAGGTTTTTGGTTCGGAAAACAATAGCAATTTCCTAGGGATCATAGAACTGTTAGCACAATTTGATCCATTCTTAGCAAATCATGTGTCACGCCTTGGGAATGCAGGAAGAGGCACTGTATCTTACATGTCATCTACTATATGCAATGAATTTATTGAACTGATGACTAAGAAGGTCCTCAATAACATCATAGCAGCTGTGAAAACTGCAAAATACTTTGCAATAAGTGTAGATTCAACACCAGATATTTCACATACAGATCAATTGACATTCATTGTTCGCTTTGTCGACTCCAGTGGTAAGCCTGTAGAGCGCTTTATAAAATTCATTCCTCTTTCAGGCCATGATGGAGAAACAATGATGAATGTAGTACTGGATACTCTGCTTGAACATGATCTCTCTATTATGGATTGCCGTGGCCAGAGCTACGACAATGCAAGTACCATGTCGGGTAAATATAATGGATTGCAAGCCCGTATCAAGCAAATCAACCCACTTGCTGAATATGTGCCCTGCTCAGCACATTCTCTTAATCTTGTTGGGTCATGTGCTGCGGAGTGTTGTGTCGCTGCAGTTTAATTTTTTGGACTTTTACAAGCACTCTTTAATTTTTTCTCTGCTTCAACACATTGGTGGAGTATACTAAGTCAACCATTCATGGAGATGTCATCAAATCATTATCAACAACAAGGTGGTCAGTGCAGCATGATGCAACACATGCTTTGAAAGACAGCTTTGCTGAAATATGTTCTGCTTTGATCCAAATAGCAGAGGATGAAGACCAGACAGCAACTACAAGAAGCGAAGCAGCCAGCTTAGCATCAAAATCGGAAGATTTTGAATTGGCCTTACTGTGTGCTTTGGGACTGTATACTGGAACGGTTAAATGCCACGAACAAGACACTTCAGAAAATTGAAATTGAAATGGCTACTTGTGCTAACCTCTATGCAGGCTTAGTGGAATTTGTAAGCTCACTTCGCAACGATGAAGCTTTTGAAATGTTTGAAGAGAAAGCTAAACTGCTGGTGAAAGACTACATTTACCGGGCTGATCATCAGCGGTCAAGGAAGAGGAAACGCAATTTTGAAGAGCCAGACATTTAAACTGTGTTGCTACCAAGGCAGAAATGTAAGACAGCTACATACTTCGTCATTCTGGATTCACTGATTACAGAATTGGTGAAAAGAAAAGAAATCTACCAGAATCTCAATGACAAGTTTGGATTTCTGTTCAAAATTACTACTATACCAGATGCAGAATTGAGAGAAGCTGCATTAAAGTTGCAACAACACCTTTCAGCAGATGTTCAGGACACATTTGTTGAAGAAATAGTTCATTTTTCTGGGTATATGAATCAGATTAAAGCTCCACCTGAAAAATGTGCGCCCTCAGCTGCTTTGAAACATTTAAGAAATGCAGGTATCTCAGAAACCTTCCCTAATGCTGACAGTGTATCACCTTTACCTAACACTTCCAGCTACTAACTGTGAAGGAGAACGTTCATTTTCTGTTTTGAAAAGAGTGAAAAACCAGCTCCGTTCAACAATGAGGCAACACAAATTGTGTAACCTAGCCTTACCTGGAGTTTACCAGGAGAGAGTTCCGGGGGTCAACGCCCCCGCGGCCCGGTCTGTGACCAGGCCTCCTGGTGGATCAGAGCCTGATCAACCAGGCTGTTGCTGCTGGCTGCACGCAAACCAACGTACGAGCCACAGCCCGGCTGATCAGGAGCTGACTTTAGGTGCTTGTCCAGTGCCAGCTTGAAGACTGCCAGGGGTCTGTTGGTAATCCCCCTTATGTGTGCTGGGAGGCAGTTGAACAGTCTCGGGCCCCTGACACTTATTGTATGGTCTCTTAACGTGCTAGTGACACCCCTGCTTTTCATTGGGGGGATGGTGCATCGTCTGCCAAGTCTTTTGCTTTCGTAGTGAGTGATTTTCGTGAGCAAGTTCGGTACTAGTCCCTCTAGGATTTTCTAGGTGTATATAATCATGTATCTCTCCCTCCTGCATTCCAGGGAATACAGGTTTAGGAACCTCAAGCGCTCCCAGTAATTGAGGTGTTTTATCTCCGTTATGCGCGCCGTGAAAGTTCTCTGTACATTTTCTAGGTCAGCAATTTCACCTGCCTTGAAAGGTGCTGTTAGTGTGCAGCAATATTCCAGCCTAGATAGAACAAGTGACCTGAAGTGTGTCATCATGGGCTTGGCCTCCCTAGTTTTGAAGGTTCTCATTATCCATCCTGTCATTTTTCTAGCAGATGCGATTGATACAGTGTTATGGTCCTTGAAGGTGAGATCCTCCGACATAATCACTCCCAGGTCTTTGACGTTGGTGTTTCGCTCTATTTTGTGGCCAGAATTTGTTTTGTACTCTGATGAAGATTTAATTTCCTCATGTTTACCATATCTGAGTAATTGAAATTTCTCATTGTTGAACTTCATATTGTTTTCTGCAGCCCACTGAAAGATTTGGTTGATGTCCGCCTGGAGCCTTGCAGTGTCTGCAATGGAAGACACTGTCATGCAGATTCGGGTGTCATCTGCAAAGGAAGACACGGTGCTGTTTACCTGGAGTTTACCTGGAGAGAGTTTCGGGGGTCAACACCCCCGCTGCGCGGTCTGTGACCAGGCCTCCTGGTGGATCAGCGCCTGATCAACCAGGCTGTTGCTGCTGGCTGCACGCAAACCAACGTACGAGCCACAGCCCGGCTGATCAGGAGCTGACTTTAGGTGCTTGTCCAGTGCCAGCTTGAAGACTGCCAGGGGTCTGTTGGTAATCCCCCTTATGTGTGCTGGGAGGCAGTTGAACAGTCTCAGGCCCCTGACACTTATTGTATGGTCTCTTAACGTGCTAGTGACACCCCTGCTTTTCATTGGGGGGATGGTGCATCGTCTGCCAAGTCTTTTGCTTTCGTAGTGAGTGATTTTCGTGTGCAAGTTCGGTACTAATCCCTCTAGGATTTTCCAGGTGTATATAATCATGTATCTCTCCCTCCTGCGTTCCAGGGAATACAGGTTTAGAAACCTCAAGCGCTCCCAGTAATTGAGGCGTTTTATCTCCGTTATGCGCGCCGTGAAAGTTCTCTGTACATTTTCTAGGTCGGCAATTTCACCTGCCTTGAAAGGTGCTGTTAGAGTGCAGCAATATTCCAGCCTAGATAGAACAAGTGACCTGAAGAGTGTCATCATGGGCTTGGCCTCCCTAGTTTTGGCTGACATCCTTGTCTATGTCGGATATGAGGATGAGGAACAAGATGGGAGCGAGTACTGTGCCTTGTGGAACAGAGCTTTTCACCGTAGCTGCCTCGGACTTTACTCTGTTGACGACTACTCTCTGTGTTCTGTTAGTGAGGAAATTATAGATCCATCGACCGACTTTTCCTGTTATTCCTTTAGCACGCATTTTGTGCACTATTACGCCATGGTCACACTTGTCGAAGGCTTTTGCAAAGTCTGTATATATTACATCTGCATTCTTTTTGTCTTCTAGTGCATTTAGGACCTTGTCGTAGTGATCCAATTGTTGAGAGAGACAGGAGCGACCTGTTCTAAACCCATGTTGCCCTGGGTTGTGTAACTGATGGGTTTCTAGATGGGTGGTGATCTTGCTTCTTAGGACCCTTTCAAAGATTTTTATGATATGGGATGTTAGTGCTATTGGTCTGTAGTTCTTTGCTGTTGCTTTACTGCCCCCTTTGTGGAGTGGGGCTATGTCTGTTGTTTTTAGTAACTGTGGGACAACCCCCGTGTCCATGCTCCCTCTCCATAGGATGGAAAAGGCTCGTGATAGGGGCTTCTTGCAGTTCTTGATGAACACAGAGTTCCATGAGTCTGGCCCTGGGGCAGAGTGCATGGGCATGTCATTTATCGCCTGTTCGAAGTCATTTGGCGTCAGGATAACATCGGATAGGCTTGTGTTAATCAAATTTTGTGGCTCTCTCATAAAAAATTCATTTTGGTCTTCGACTCTCAGTCTGGTTAGCGGCTTGCTAAAAACTGAGTCATATTGGGACTTGAGTAGCTCACTCATTTCCTTGCTGTCATCTGTGTAGGACCCATCTTGTTTAAGTAGGGGCCCAATACTGGACGTTGTTCTCAATTTTGATTTGGCATAGAAGAAGAAATACTTTGGGTTTCTTTCGATTTCATTTATGGCTTTTAGTTCTTCCCGCGATTCCTGACTCCTAAAGGATTCTTTTAGCTTAAGTTCGATGCTTGCTATTTCTCTGACCAGTGTCTCCCTACGCATTTCAGATATATTGACCTCTTTTAGCCGCTCTGTTATTCTTTTCCGTCGCCTGTAAAGGGAGCGCCTGTCTCTTTCTATTTTACATCTACTACTCCTTTTTCTTAGAGGAATAAGCCTTGTGCATACATCGAGTGCCACCGAGTTAATCTGTTCTAGGCATAAGTTGGGGTCTGTGTTGCTTAGTATATCTTCCCAGCTTATATCGGTTAGGACTTGGTTTACTTGGTCCCACTTTATGTTTTTGTTATTGAAGTTGAATTTGGTGAATGCTCCCTCGTGACTAGTCTCATTATGTCGGTCTGGGGTTCCACGCATACATGTCTGAACCTCAATTATGTTGTGATCTGAGTATATTGTTTTTGATACGGTGACATTTCTTATCAGATCATCATTGTTAGTGAAGATGAGGTCTAGTGTATTTCCAGTCTAGTAGGCTCTATTATTTGCTGGTTTAAATTGAATTTTGTGCAGAGATTTAAAAGCTCGTGTGAGTGTGAGTTTTCATCAGAGCTGCCTCCTCGTGTTATTACTGCAACAATATTATTTGCTATATTCCTCCATTTTAGGTGCCTTAAGTTGTTGACCACTGAGTCTGATCTAACAAGAAATATTGATTTTCAGAATATAATTGATGATTTTGCCAATATGAAATCCAGAAAAAAGTTTATTTAAGAAGTGCCTGTGAATATAAACAATTCTTTACTTTCTTGAGTTTATATGATTTGATAGTCTTATGCATGATGCAATAACAATAATGGTCAGTGATTTATAAAGGGAATAATAGTGCTGTAGTGGTTATGCTGAATATAATAGGTACATGATGTCACTACTTTAATAGCCTAATCTAGTAATACTATGCTGTCTTGAGTTTATTCTCTTTAAAATGCATGATTTAACAAGATAGTTATAATGGCTGTTGGTAAATGGTTTTGGTTGTCTTGAAGTACTTTCCCTATTAAATTTAATCTAAATAGCCAGAATGTATTTAATTAGACCTTAAACAGGCTACCACCGACCACCGACCCCCCCCCCCAAGCTGGAAGGGGTCGCTTCGCTTACCCGTAACTCAAAGGGGCCCCGCCAATCTGAATAGCCTAGGGCCCGGAGACTTCTTAATCCGGCCCTGTATACGGGTTGTCCCTCGGGGCTGTCCTCGTTTCCCACATTCGGCAACCATATGGTCAAAATTGCCACACAGGCGGCACGTGCGCGGTTGCCCAGAGTACGTTACCATAATCTGTGTTTTGAAATTTTCGATAAATACATAGGGAATGGGGTGACGCAATGACATCTTCAGCGTAAAGGTGCCGTCTGCTAAACCAGCGTAGGCACCTGTCACCCACTTGCCTGGTTGTGCGGCGTGGATAACGCCAGACTTCGTAAAAACCCGGCAATCAGCTTCATCCCCCTCGGATGGTACATTGCGAAGTTTGAGCCTGGTATATTGTCCGGAGACATCAGTCAGACGCACCCGAATCTCAGAGTTGACATTGACACAAACATCTTCATAACTGTCCACAAGCCTCTCGTACACAGGCGCCGACAACAACTTGACAAATATACGGAAATTGCCATTCAAGGAAACACCATACAGCTCCTCAACAGCAATTCCATATGTATCACGTATGATAGTCGGCAACAACACAGGCGCATTTTTCTGTGTAATTCTGCCACGGAGAAGCTCAATGCTGACCGTGTTTACACGTCTTTTCTCAAAGGCAGCCATGTTAGTACTCCGGCAGAGCAGACTCGCTAGGAAGACAGAAGAGGGTTGTAAGGCACAACCTCTCGCTCCGCCAGCCTGGCAGCGAATGCTGGCAAAAGATTCACGGGGTTGGAGTGTGTCAACGCTGTATAGAATATACCGACATGTATGTAGGTCACAATATGCAGTTTATGACATTTTATTGTGAAAATTTTCCAGCCAGCAATAAAAAGCCTTTATCAATTGATACAGTCCTGGTGGATGAAACTTATTAAAATGCCATAAACCGTATTACTGTCATGTACATGAGGGAGAGTTAAACCCGTAAGGGTTATACAGCCCCCTGGGAAGTGGAAGGCAATTAGATCCGATCCAGGGAAAAGTGAGAGTAGTCCTAAATCCTAGAATCAAGGAACCTTTCACCAGCATCAAGGCATCTGCCCTTCAAGGGAGGTTCCTTGACGCTGGTGAGGAGCTCTTGATCTAGGGAATTGGATCTGTGCTCACTTCCCTGAATTGAGCTTCAGCTGAATACCTTCCATCCCTCCCACAAGCGCTGTATAACCCTATGGGTTTAGCGCTTCCCTGTGATTAAAATAATAAAAATAATTAAGGCATCTGCCTTCAATGAAGAGAATGGCGTAGTAGATGGCTGGTGCTAGCTACCTTCCCCTGGCGGCTAGGTAGCCACCAGCCAGACGACCTTGACCACTCCTACAAACAAAAACTTCCAAGCACCTCACCTAACGGCTGGGTTAATCAACCTACTACAATAAAGTCTGGCCCTTCTAAGGAAGCCTCACAATTAAACTTTTAAAAAGGAAACTATAGTATATTCAGCATATGTTAATATCTGTTAACTGTTCAGGGGATCATTGACTAAATAACTTTATTTAGGCATAGGTACACAAATATACAATTATCATACATGCTTAAATTACCTAGGAAAAAAAGAAAAGTGACTTACTTCCACTGGGGTCCTCGAGGAAAAATATTACAGCAAAAAAAACTTAATAAACAGAAAAGTTCTGCTTAGTGTACACTAAATGTAAATAGGGATTTGTAAAAATTGTCATTTTACGAAGGCATGAACAATAAAAAAAAAACGAAAAACAGCAATCCAGCCAGAATGTAAAATATTTAACATGTTTACATTTCACACTGACATGACAAGCAGGTAGTACCTCCCTGCATGATTGCAGTCTATTTTTTTATATATATATTTTATTTAAAACATCATAAATACAAGGTTGCTTAAAAATTAAATAGCATCACCATACATATTCTATAGAGTACAACAAGATACACACCATAAATACCAGAAAAAAATCTTTGTAACTAATACGTCTAGATATATACGACAAACACACCATAAAATGCATACGTACGTTTCACAAAACACACAGTACCAAAAGATATAACTGTTTGCGCAACAAATATAACTGCTGGAAACCCCACTTAACCCATTATAACCTACATGCACATCATACAAACATGTTACATTAATGATTAGACAATAGTTTATGTAATTTGCATACAAAATATACAATTGATTATAGAAATTCCAACTTAGACACAGATTCAATGATTTACTCTAACACATTCATTAACATAATAAATATTATATAAATTGACGATCATATTAATCTTCAGCAATTTCCATCCATTTTATGTGTTCAATCTTGATACCTATGAACTACGTTTGAATCACAAACAACAATCACAACATTGCGAAATATTTATAGGATAAATTCGGTACGACTTAGTGTAATGTACTCGTGTTATATCCCTTTAATACTTTGGTGACTCACAGACTAGACTGAACAGTAACAGGGAAAGGATAAAACATGCATATATATATATATATATATATATATATATATATATATATATATATATATATATATATATATATATATATGCATGTTTGTATACCCAAATATCTGGACCTCCATAACACAATCAAAAACAAAACTAAGAAAACTAGTGACTCAAGAATATAACGAGTCTTTACACAAAGGAAAGCATCAAAAACATAACAAATATGTAAAGGCACCCCAGTCATTTTGTACACGAAAGGTACAATAAGTAACCCTAACCCCCATGATTGCAGTCTATTAGTAATGTAAATGTGTGTGTGTGTGGCAAGTTAGCGTATGTTTGAAGTCCAGCTTGCATTGTCATCAGAGTAAGGACAAATGTAGGAACTATGTTAGGGAACTCCCCACATGTACCCAAACCCAACCCATTCTCTAGCCATGAATACATTCTCTCTCCACGAGATTCTCATACAGAAACTCATTTTCTCACCAGGAGATCCTTCTACACAAACCCATTCTCACCAAAAGATCCTCGTACACAAACCCATTCTCTCGCCAAATCCTTCTACACAAACCCATTCGCCACGAGATTCTCACACCAACCCATTCTCACCACAAGACAGATTCTCATTCCCAAACCCTTTCTTTTACTATTTACCACGAGATTCTCTTAGACAAACCTATTCTCCCGCTACGCGTGATGCTCGTACGGATTTAAACGTTTCCTGGTTATGTGCAGTGCTGGCAGACGTGTCGCTGCACTTATATTACTGACTATTGCTAATTATAACTATGGGTTTGAGTAACCCAACTTAAAACGATGAAAATAGCATTTGTAAGTTTATATAAAACATTAAAAATCTGCTTCATGTAAACTTGCAAATAAGTTGCAAGGCCACACTGTCTGGGACATTATATGTGTACCCTTGTTTGCCAACCCTTAAGCCCGACCTTCGTCTGGCGGATATCGCTCTGAGAATCTCGCACCTGTCTTTTTACGTAATCGATTTGCTGCACACACTGGATTTTAACTTTCATTACAATGACTCTTGACTAATGGTAACTCTACCGTAAAAAAACCTTAAACTCCCTTAGCTGATGAACCCTTAGTGGAATATTTCAAGATATCCTAATTACTCTACTGAAATTCTTCCCTTAGCCTGGGTGAGTGATTAGCAAATGGATGACCAAGCCTGCGCTGAATGACCCACACGGGTTTAGCGCGTCACATTAAAAAAATAACTAACACTATGCGCGCAACAAACTCTAAATGATAAAATATGACAAGATAAACAGCTTGTTATTGATGAAGGATGTGCAGTGGTATGGGAGGGGGTTCAAGGTCACTGCAGGAACACTTGCATAAACTTTGGACGATATATATGAACTGACACACAGTTTTGCACACAGTCGAAATCTAAGGTGCACAGTATTTCTTAGTAAAATACATCGGATATCTGGAGAGTTTATCTGGAGAGAGTTCCGGGGGTCAACGCCCCCGCGGCCCGGTCTGTGACCAGGCCTCCTTAGGTCAGTGTCCCAGGATGCGACCCACACCAGTCAACTAACACCCAGGTACCCATTTTACTGATGGGGAACATAGACAACAGGTGGAAAGAAACACGTCCAATGTTTCTACTCTGGCTGGGAATCGAACCCAGGCCCTCGTCGTGTGAAGCGAAACCACCAGGCCACCAGAGCCCCTTCAAATTTTCAATGTTAGGAAGGTTCGTGTAACTAGCATGCAGGTGCTCCCTAGTTACCTTTCTACATTCCATTTCCGAACGATAACTTGAGAAAGTTCCTCATCCGCCCTTGAAAGGCAGGTAGGCAGATGCTAGAGAAGGGCTCTTGATTTAATATACTGAAGCTACCTTTCCCTTCGAATCAAACCTAATTACTTCCCATTTACCAGGTACTATATGATCACTACGGGTTTAGCGCTTCCTCGTGGAAATCTTACTTTTCTGATCAGTTTCAAACTTTTAACTTGAGTGTACCCCTATAAGAAGACTGGGATAGTTACCGGAGTATATGTGCCAGTTTCATATTTAAAACTGTGTATTATTTTCTGTGAATTAAGTTAAAAAGTATGCCTCTTCTGAAGAGATTCAATCTTTAATGGCCGAAACATCTTATGAACTGATTAAGTTTAGGCTGAGATGATACTAACATAGTTTATAAACTAGGAATCGTTGGATTCTGAGCAACAACTGGAGAATACCTCACGTGATAGGCTACCAACTTTCATCGAGAAATATTCTGGATAATCTGAGCTGGGTAGGTTCCAACCTGCCATTTTATTTAAGAAACTGGGAAAGACTGAAATGCTGGTTTTCATGCGATAATATTTAACTCCTTGTAATCGGCTTCAAAGCTTCGGTCAACCCCGATAACCCGAGAAAGCAAACCAACTTCTAGCGGCTTCAAACTTAAGAGTGCTGGTGTATGTTGGGATACACCCAGTGAAAAACTTTGGTGCCATCGGCACAACGCTGTCATCGTTAACCCAGAACTGTTCAACTTGCTACCAAAAGATATACGAGACAAAGTGGTAAAAAGTTAAGAATTTTCATGAGGAAAATGGATCACTGCATCCACTAAGTGTTAGACCAGACTGTGATATGCGGGCCGCCAATGGCAACAGCCTGGTTGACCTGGCGATTAACACTAAACTCTGGCTCCAGGCTGGGCTGCGAGGGTAGAAAATTCGTGAAACCGGTCACAGGTATGTCTGCGATAACTAGGGAATTCTTCCTCTGATTAAACTTTTAAAGATGGTGGAAGGTTTGAAGTGGTTTTGGACTCGACAGGTTTCGAAGCGATAACTTATGAATATCTTTCCAACTGGCTTCAAATCTTCAACGTTGATATTTAGCAGCATCAGAACTTATACGGCACTATTCATTTAGCATGTATTTAGGTAAACGGTGCTGCTTATGGAACGGAGATACTTTTCTCGGCATTATTACATTCATGGGGAAGCACTAATAATATAATCAAACTAAGCGCTAAACCTGTAATTATCACACGACGCTAGGGAAAGCAATAAACCTGTAGAATACAATGCCCAGGCCAAGGAATGAGAGGCAGTCAGGTTCAGTCCAAGGGGTGTAACTCAAATCTCACACCAACAGCTCTCTTCCTCGGCACAATGGTACCCCATTTAAGGGGGGATAAAAAGCGCTAATGTTCACTTTTGTTATTTAATCAGGAAGAAAGCACTAAACCCGCAAGGGTCGTATAATTCCTGGGGTATGGAAAGTATTCATGCTCTATTCAACTACTGGGAGGATAAATTCAGTTCCTTGAGTCAAGAGCCCCCTCACTGGCAACTTGGCACCTCGAGAAGCACAAACATAATCTTTCTGATTGAACATTAAAATGGTATAAAATACCGACAGATTGTTAGGTAAGACAAAGATACCTAACGAAATAAAGATACTTAACTGTTGCATATGTGTCTTACCTAACACATAATCTTTCTACTTTATCTTTCCTCTGTTCGACTTCCCTTGTTTAATGTCATATCAGTACGGCACTGCAGAATGGACGCATTAAGAAAAACATCGTTTTTCACACGTTATAATAATTATTTCCGCAGATGGAAACCGCTACAACAATTATACACAGTTATTATAGGATAGTTTAGCTGTTATTAATCCATATTTACGTATAGTTTACCACCAATAATTAAAACATTAAAGGACAGCACGGGACACATCCTAGCAGCTTAAAGAGCATTGGTAACCGAACGAGATTAAAAGCCACCAGGAAAAATAAATTTATATTCTAAAATCTAAAGGAATAGAATGTGAGGAGATTTTAAAATTTTGTAAAAGTACAATTAAGTGTTTATTGAAGGATACCAAGAATACTTTAAAATCAACACCAAGCATGATTAAACATTAAAAGTTTAAAGTTTATCATATTTATGGGGAAGCGCTAGCCTGCAGAGGTTACAATGTATAGTTCCTGGGGAATGGGAGGCAATAAGATTCGTTGCAAGTAAGCGTTAATTCAAGTTCTTTGGATCAAGAGCCCCTCATCGTCAAGGTGCACCCTTTTAAGTGTCTCAAAAGTTCAGTTTTAGAAAAAAAATATGGAAATACTGATTCGGAACGGGCTACATATATGGGTTGGTTGGTTAATTAGGGTTGAAGCCAATCGACTATAGGAGGGTTATAAAGGTTTTCATGTAACCTCAACACCTTAGGCCAAGGACATTAATACCTAAACCAGAGAAATAAGATTTTATTGGATTTATTAACCATTATGTTATCTGATCCTCTTCCCCAGGATGCGGCACAAAGTCGGTTGACACCCAGGTACATGCTTGCTGCTAGGTGAACAGAGAAAGCAGGTTTACTAGCAGCCTGTCCTAGGGTCAGGCGCCTGTTGATTGCCTGGTTGACCAAGCTGGTTGTGTGTACCCCGCCAGTTCACGCATCCATCACAGCCTAGTTGATCAGGCATACTGTGGAGCTGGCTATAAAGTTTTCTCCTTAGAACTTCTACATAATATTCTACTGCAATATTCCTGATACCTACTGATAGTAGGTTGAATGAATAGTCTATGCCTAAGGATGTTGATACAATATCCTCGTAGTGTAAAAAAAAAAAAAAAAAAAAATTCAAGTGTCTTTAACATCATACCATTTACAGCCCTTTCATACTACGCCCATAACGGTATAAGGAAACATATTTAGTTTAAATTCATGTATAGATCGAACACGTGTCTTTCAGTTGTGAGCCGAAAGTGCTAAAACTTTAACCATATATACAGGTAATAGATGCACACCCTCTCTACGTGAGGGGGAAACAAAAGTCTTAAAGTAGCATCGTGACGTTTAAAATACAGTTCTGACAAAAGTGTGATAAAATTTAGGCATAAAAATGGTTCCTCGCATGGGGAAATAAGGCTCCCGTGACTCCCCTTACTTCTTAAAGAGGGAGTAACAGGAGTGGAAGAGGGGAGAGATAGGTGTAGAAAAGGGCGTGTGGCAGAGGGGTAGGTAAAGTAGGGGGCAGGGGTGAGAGAAGCAGGGGAGGGGTAGACTGTGACAGGTGATGCAGGGTGATTGAGGGTATTCCGGGGATCAACGTTCCCGCGGCCTGATCAACTAAGCTGTCACTGCTGGCCGCACGTAGTCCAACGTACGAACCACAGCCCGGCTGTGGTTCTTGAAGGCAGCCAAGGGACTGCTGGTAATTTCCCTTATGCCTAGTTGGAGGTTGTTGAAGTCTTGGGCCCCGGACACTTATTGCGTTTTCTCTTGTGTACTAACGGCGCCCCTACTTTTCCCTGGGTTTATGTTGCACCGCCTGCCAAGTCTTTTGGTTTCACGGGGAGTGATTTCTGTGTGCAGATTATGGATCAACCCTCTAGGATTTTCCAGGAGTAAATTATGATATCTCTCGCCAGAGCCTGGAGGGTGTAGGTTGTGACAGGTGATGCAGGGGAGGGGCAGGCTGTGACGGGTGATGCAAGGGAGGGGCAGGCTGTGACAGGCGATAAAGGGGAGGGATACGCTGTGACAGGTGATAAAGGGGAGGGATAGGCTGTGACAGATGATAAAGGGGAGGGATAGGCTGTGACAGATGAGGGGTAAGCTGTGACAGGTGATACAGTGGAGGGATAGGTTGTGACAGGTGATGCGGGGGACGGCCAGGCAATGCAGGGAAGCTGGGGGGTGACATGATACAAGGGGTAGAGGTGACAGGTGATGCAGGGGGTAGGGAGTGAAAGGTGATGGAAGAGGTAGGGTGAAAGGTAATACAAGGGGTAGGAGATGTTCCTGGGGTCAACGCCCCCGCGGTCCGGTCCATGACCAAGTCTCACGGTGGATCAGGGCCTGACCAACCAAGCTGTTACTGTATAAATGTTGGTAGAATTGCCGACAATATGTCAAGTAAAAGGACACAAGTGCAACTATGTCACATTTTATTGTGGCAACGTTTCGCTCTCCGGGAGCAACGGCTTGACAAAGCTCCTGGAGAGCGAAACGTTGCCACAATAAAATGTCACATTAGTTGCACTTGTGTCCTTTTACTTTACAAGCTGTTAATGCCTGCCGCACGCACTCCAACGTAAGAACCACAGCCCAGCTGGTCAGGTACCGACTTAGGTATCTATCCGGTTCCCTTTCGAAGGCAGCAAGGGGTTTATTGGCAATCCCCTTTATGTATGCCGGAAAGCAGTTGAATAGTCTTGGGTCCCTGACACTTAGTGATTTTCTTAAGTGTACTCACGACACCAGCAGGGAGGATATAAACGTATATCAGTTGAGGCAGGGGAATGATGACAGGTGATGCTGGTGATGACAGGTGATGCAGGGGGGTAACGACAGATGCAGGGGGTAACGACAGATGCAGGGGGGATAACGACAGGTGATGCAGGGGGGTAACGACAGGTAATGCAGGGGGGTAACGACAGGTGATGTAGGAGGGGGCGACAGATGATGCAGGAGGGGGGCGACAGATGATGCAGGAGGGGGGCAACAGATGATGCAGGAGGGGGGCGACAGATGATTCAGGAGGGGGGCGACAGATGATTCAGGAGGGGCAACAAGTGATGCTGGAGTGACAGGTGATGCAGGTAACAGGTAATGCAGGGGGAGCGACAGGTGAGGAAGGTTACAGAAGGCTAGCTAGACACACCAAGTAACAGGCGCCAACAAAGCCACGTTTAACCTACCGAGGTAAACAAACCCACCTGCGAGGCACTACCCCCCCACCCCTCGCCCTCACTGCTTCACCAGCACCTCTACTTCACATAACTGCCAGTAGTTGGCCTCCCCAGCCTGGTAACTCACCTCCTGGGGTAGTGGAGAAGAGTGTGCCTCCAGGCGTGGTACTATAATCGTGGGGTAATTCCGCCGGTGAGTTAATGGTGATTCTCCTTGGGATGGTCTGTGGTTGGGCTTGAGCCACAGCCTGGCGAGCTACTGGAGACGCAGACATTATTGATCTTTACGCACACACGCCACTAGAGGAGAGTGTAAGACTAGAGGGGCAGCAGCGAAAGGCGCAACAACACGGCGATGTGGGTATATAACACACTAAAAGGTGCAGCTGGGTCCTAGGGAGGGTGAAGCTCGTGGCAGCAGCAGCAGCAGCACACCACAACGTGAGGCAGTGCGTGCGCACAGTGTTGGAACCTGCCTCAGTGCGCACCTCCCTCCCTGCCCCTCCTCGTGTAACCCTGCCCCTTCCCTGGCAACCCTGCCCCTCCTCTTGCTACCCTGCCCCTCCTCCAGCTACCCTTGCTCTCCTCTTGCTACCATGTCTCCTCTTGCTACCATGCCCCTCCTCTAGCTACTATGCTACTCTTCCCTTCCTAATGCCACTCTTCCCCTGCCCTAATACCCCCTGCTCCTGCTGCCCTAATACCCCCTACTCCTGCTGCCCTAATACCCCCTGCTCCTGCTGCCCTAATACCCCCTGCTCCTGCTGCCCTAATACCCCCTGCTCCTGCTGCCCTAATACCCCCTGCTCCTGCTGCCTTAATACCCCCTGCTCCTGCTGCCCTAATACCCCTGCTGCCCTAATACCCCCTGCTCCTGCTGCCCTAATACCCCTGCTGCCCTAATACCCCCTGCTCCTGCTGCCCTAATACCCCCTGCTCCTGCTGCCCTAATACCCCCTGCTCCTGCTGCCCTAATACCCTCTGCTCCTGCTGCCCTAATACCCCCTGCTCCTGCTGCCCTAATACCCCTGCTGCCCCAATACCCCCTGCTGCTGCCCTAATACCCCCTGCTCCTGCTGCCCTAATACCCCTAATGTTGTCCTTCCCCTCCCCTAGTGCCCGACTTCTCTTTCTCCCCCACTCCTGCCTTGCTACTCTTTCCTCATTCCCCCTCTGCTCCAATTCTTTCATTCCCTCCCTTCGTACCACAAGCCTCACCCTCATTTCCCACCACGTCATGCCATCCGCTCTGTGATGTTCCTACCCCACCACCATGACATCTGCAATACATAACTACGGGTATTTAACTGTAAGAAATATACATTTTACTAATGTATTCCCTTGAGAAATAAAGACTGAGTCACTGACTTGTTTGGGTTATCATGGGTATTTATGTGTACCTGTATCTGAATTCTACTGTATCTTACAGCTAGGCTTTTAATAATAAGATATCACAACGATACCAATGGTAATAAGTCACTTTGATTTATGATAATTGTATTTATGTGCACTTGTATTAAATAAACTTACCATTATTATTAAGTCCCCGCCTCCCCATGCTCCTCCAGGTATACCCATTTTTCCTACACCTCTCCCATTCCCATCCCTCCTAACACACCTTCCCCATAGTTGTACCTCCTACCCAACCATCACCATGCCCATCCTTACCCCATCTGACATCTTGATGCCCGCTCTGCTACCCCAATTCATGCCAGTCCTGCTGCTGTGCCATCCTTTGCCCTCCCATCCTCACAACCCCCATTTCTAGCCCTCCTATTCCACAAACCCCATGCCAATCCCTACCCTTCCACCCCATGAATGCCCTTCCTGCCTCACAAGTCCCCTAACTTTCCTCTTCTACTTCACCTCGCCCCACTGTTCCCTTTCTCCTCTTTTCCTTCCCTTTTAAATAATAAAAAGGCACAATAATACCGTGACTGAAACAAAACACGAATAATCCGCAAATATGAGAAACTCATGACGACGTTTCGGTCCGACTTTGACCATTAACTAGTAACACTGACTAGTTAATGGTCCAAGTTGGACCGAAACGTAGTCATAGGTTTCTTTCTCATATGTGCGGGTTACTTGTGCATCCCTTCCCTTTTGCTATACCCCCACCATCATTCTATCCTTCACCCACTCTTGCCTGGCAAAACTCAACCCATTAGCCTTCTTCCTCTAGTGGGGCAGGGCACGTGGAATGTTGCATGACCAGGCAACTTACTAGCATGATGAACATGCTGTATCCTAATGCGCATTAGCTTCCAACACCCTGTTTTTCTCCCACAGGAGTCCCTCTGACGTAGCTACTGGAGTATAACCACACGAGCACATATTTTTCATTCTAATTTTACGGTTTACAAAAAGTTTTCGATAAGTTTGGGTACCTATCCCACGTGAAGGGGTTGCGTGCGAAGTTGTATGACCTAGTTTTCACTGAGTGCGCACTTGTATGTACATGCGGCTTGACTGATCCAGCAACCACTTTCATTGACTACTTTCATTTTCTAATACATAGCCTATACTGATTTATTAGCAAAGCTTAATTTTATGAAAGTTATTCAACGTATGGCATCAGGTGTGACCTAGATGACAAGATAATTTAGTTTTCATCGATTACTATGCATATTATTTAAAGTTATGATTTAAGCTGTATTAAATGATTCATGTTTATATTAAGGACAGCTGGTTTGTGTATTACTAGAGCTTGTACTACATCCGCTCTAGTTTTGGATTGCTGGGAATCAAGAAGTTTCCTTCCAGGTTAAGTTACATAGATTATCATACATAGCAGCATATGTAGGATAACCCAAAAGAGTCAAAGTGATTTATTTCCATTGGAGTCCACGGTTCAGAACGTGTAGTACATTGTAAAAGAATACCTTGATGTGGGTCCCAACTAGTTGTGCTTCACCATTTCAAAAGTACTGGTTTTGAGATCCCCGCATAACCATCACTTAAAAACATGTTTATCTACAACTCTATTGTTGAATCTTTATTTTTTCCTGTCCTTGTACAAGTCCTTTTCTTAAATCTTTGTTTTTTCCTGTCCTTGTACAGGTCCTTTCTTAAATCTTTGTTTTTTCCTGTCCTTGTACAGTTCATTTCTTAAATTTATGCTTTGTTTATTTGTACAGCTTCTTTGTTAAATCTGTGCTTTTTCTTTGTACAACTCTGTTGTTAAATCTATGTTTTACCTCTACAACTTTTGTTAAATATCTTCGAAGTTACCTTCTAGATCGAACCTGCCTTAACACCTCACCTGTTCATTATATTCCTCCTTATTCCGTCTAGTTATGTACATTGAAGACTGACGAAGCGAAACGTGGCTTGAAAATGAAGTATTCAAAGTTGACATTGCAAAGTGTCCGCTTACCTGAGTTTCTCAATGAATGATAATGAATGTGTTTCATTTTCAGGTAGACACCATCACACACCTCGTCACCATCATAATATATAAAAAACGCTGTGGATGAACCATTCCATCATAACATTTAATATTTAAGTCCCATCAACAGCCTAGATAACACCTACTCGCGTACTTTACCGGCGTAGAAAAATGCCACACATAATTTCTCTATATAGGACATTGTCATAATTACAGTATACGAGCAGATGTTATCTAGGCTACTGATACGACCAAAGACTGCGATGCAATGACTCGTCCACGTTGCCTTTGAAAAATAATGATGGTGACGCATCAATTGAGGTTATGAGGTGTGGAGTGTGTGAGGTAGTGGAGACGTGGGCCACGGGACGTGCTGTCTTGCACGTATTGCTACGTTTTACACCAAGTTCACATTGTTTATTGTATTTCAGTTTAGAAAGACCTGCATGCGCGCGCGCGCGCGCGCGTGTGTGTGTGTGTGTGTGTGTGTGTGTGTGTGTGTGTGTGTGTGTGTGTGTGTGTGTGTGTGTGTGTGTGTGTGTGTGTGTGTGTGTGTGTGTGTGTGTGTGCGCGCGCGCGCGTGTGTGCGTGCGAGTGTACCCCGGGCCAAGCCAACTCGCAGGCGCTCGTGCGCACACACACACACAGCTGACTCGATCCATGCAGCCACAATTAGGTGAGTACACACACACACGCCCCCACCTAAGGGGCATGTCCCACGAGGAGAGGTTAAGGGAAATCGACTTGACGACACTGGAGGACAGGAGAGATAGGGGGAGGGGGCATGATAACGACATATAACATACTGAGAGGAATCGACAAGGTGGACAGAGACAGGATGTTCCAGAGATGGGACACAGCAACAAGGGGTCACAATTGGAAGTTGCAGACTCAGATGAGTCGCACGGATGTTAGGAAGTATTTCTTCAGTCATAGAGTTGTCAGGAAGTGGAAGAGTCTGGAAAGTGAGGTAGTGGAGGCAGGATCCATATATAGCTTTAGAAGAGGAGGGAGTGACCTAGTGGCGACCAATAAAGAGGCGGGGGCCAGTTGTGAATCGACCCCTGCAACCACAATTAGGTGAGTACACACACACACACACACACACACACACACACACACAAAGTTTAGTATAAGACTGGATGGAGGCATAGTGTTACAGTAGATTAAGTAATACCTAGCGAACAAGACAGCTGTTGATAAAGGCAAACATTTCAGATTGGTAGAGTGTTATAAGGTCCTCCAAGAATCAGTACTATGACTATTACTGTTCTTTGTGAAATGAGGCTAGTACTAGTACTAGGATATTTACTGAGGAGAAACTTCACTCGGGGAGCTGTGTTAATTCTTGATGCATGTAAATGACCTGCCAGAGTGAGGAGGGGGGGGGGTTCGAATCATATGTATCATTGTTTGCCAATTGCATGAAACTAATGAGAAGAATAAAAGCGGAAGAAAATAGGAAAAAAAGGGTTACAGGAAGACATGGACAAGATGTAATAGTGGTCTCAGAAGTGATTACTAGAGTTCAACACAAATAAGTGCGTGGTCATGAAAATTCGGAATGGGAAGTGAGAACAGCCGAAATACAGCTTGACCTGATTCGCCTCTCTACCGCCCAAGAGAGGACAACGCAGGCGCTCGATGGAAGGTGAGATGTCTGGAGGTCGTGCCGGGGGTCAACGCCCCCGCGGCTCGGTCCATGACCAGGTCTCCCGGTGAATCAGAGCCTGATCAACCAGGCTGTTACTGCTGGCCGCGCGAGAAATTACAAATATCGTTCAGGGAGAAAGATCTTGGAGTGAACATCACACCCACCATTTCGCGAGGTGCACATACATCACATACCATCAGCAGCAAATACGAGGTTAGCCAGTCTCAAACTTCCCTACAGAAGAACTCTTTACATGACATGTTAGACCTATCATGGAGTATGTACCACCAGTATGGAGCCCCCACCTGGTCAAGCATATACGAAGATTTGAGAAAGCCCAGAGATTTACAATAAAACTAGTCCCAGAGCTGAGGAGACTGAATCATGATAGACTGAAGAAGTTGATTCTAACGACTTTAGTAGAGGAGAGAATAACTAAGAGAGACATGATTACGATTTATAATATACTTATGAGGGTTTGACAGAAAATATAGAGGCATTTTTTTTAAATGCGAGTCATAAGGGAGCTCATAGATTGTAACTAGTCACAACTGAGTTATTGGAATTTTAGAAAATGCTTTTTCAGCAATAAATAACAAAAGAGCACAATACCGTGACTGGAACAATACACAAATAACCCGCACACAGGGGAGAGAAGCTTACGATGACGTTTCTGTCCGACTTGGACCATTTACAAAGTCGGCCCGAAGTCGGTTCAAATCGGACAGAAACGTCGTCGTAAACTCCTCTCCCCCATTTGCGGGTTATCTGTGTACTTTTTCAGCCACAAGGTGGTAAATAAGTGGAACGCGTTGGATGGGAGTGCTATAAGCAAACTTAATTAACACACAGTTTCAAGAGTGGGTATGATCGCACCCATGAAGGTAGGAACTAACATAACTGGCAACTGTAGTTCAAGAAGCGGAGCCAGGAGCTGAAACACGACCCCCAGGAACAGCTCTTAAGTGTATAACGCCGGGTACACACATACTCAGATATGACCTTCACCTATTTTACACTTCCCAAAACCCTTCGTACTCTCACAGTTTACAAAATACCAGCTGATAAGGATGTTGTCTAAATACATAGCCTCTACATGTACACATTATTCACATTTCAAGTGTTACATACAGTTGATAAGAGGCACCATACTTGATAGAGTACTTCAACAAAACTGATTAATAATATCTGAGGTAAAGTAGAGCGCTGGCAACCATGTGCTGCCACACCAGATACACTACTTTCTCACTATATATATATATATATATATATATATATATATATATATATATATATATATATATATATATATATATATATATATATATAAATTATTGTACCCACGGAACGAGTGGTATTGATCAATAACAACACTGCACTAGCCAAGGAGCCGAACCCATGCTGCTTTGGCCTGTACTCACCTAGTTGTGGTTGCAGCGGTTGATTCATAGCTCCTGGCCCCGCCTCTTCACTGGCTGCTACTGGATCACTCTCCCTGCACTATGAGCTTAATCATACCTCTGGTTAAAGCTATGTATGGATCCTGCCTCCACTACATCGCTTGCCAAACTATTCCACTTCATGACAACTCTGTGACTGAAGAAATACTTCCAAACATCTCTGTGATTCATCTGGGTCTTCAACTTCCAACTGTGACCCCTTGTTGCTGTGTCCCATCTCTGGAACATTCTGTCTCTGTCCACCTTGTCAATTCCTCTCAGTATTTTACATGTCGTTATCATGTCCCCTCCCCCTATCTCTCCTGTCCTCCAGTGTCGTCAGGTCGATATTTATTTATTTATTTAGTAATTTGAGCATACATACAGAGGTACAAAAAATACAGGTAAGAGCAGCATGCCAAAGCCACTTGTATGCATAGCATTAAGGGCTGGCTTTAAATTAACTTAAGATTAACTAAGCAATGATGTAATCAGTGATAAAACATTATTGTAAACATATAACAATAAAGCACAAATGAGTATTACAAAGACAGGTCATATGGTTGCATGCATTGCTGTACATTCAGTCGAATGGAGTATTCTGTTAGGTAGTGTATTTAAAAAATAACAAAGATTGGGTCGTAGGACATACCCCTTTGCTCTGGGACTAGTCTTGTTGCAAACCTTTACACTTTCTCTAGTTTCTTTACGTGCTTGTCTAGGTGTGGGTTCGAAACTGGTGCTGCATACTCCAATATGGGCCCAACGTACAGTGTACAGGGTGCTGAACGATTCCTTATTAAGATGGCAGAATGCTGTTCTTAGATTTGCTAGGCGCCCATATGCTGCAGCAGTTATTTGGTTGATGTGCGCCTCAGTCCACACTACCGTATGTCCTTCGATGGTGCGTGCAACATCTAGCTTGGCTAGATGCACCGTTATTAAGGATTGTGTGGTCTAGTGGTTGAAGGCGTCATGCGTTTTCGCTCACCATGAGACGGGCCAAAGAAGCAAGGGTTCGGCTCCTTGGCTTGTGCAGTGTTATTGAATATATATATATATATATATATATATATATATATATATATATATATATATATATATATATATATATATATATATATATATATATATATATATATATATATAATTTTACTAGTGGCTTGGTTGGGAAGACTTTCGCCTCACACACTGAGTGTCCATTGACTAATCCCCAGCATGGTTGGAAATTTTGGTCGTATTTCCTTACACCTGCTGTCCCTGTTCACTTAGCAGTAAATAGTGACATGAGTGTTAGCCTAGTGTGGGTGGCATCCTGGGGGACAAGACTGAAGTAAGACAGACAGTCCTTAATGACACCCCGACTGTCTTGGGTAATCCTGAGTGACTAACCTTCCGGGTTAATAAATCCTAGCAAATGTTATCTTACTACGTCAGCTATGTGATGCGGAACTCAACGTCATTTTCTTAGAACTTTCACAAGCCTTGTTTGCTGTATTTTACGTTCGTTATTTTTGTTTCAGCGTATATACCCGAAGATTTTATTCATATTATTAACCACCCAGAGGGTTAATAACCCAAGAAATCCAAACTTTTATTTATTTATTTGAACATGATACAGAGAAGTACAAAGAAATACAGTTATTTTGACTTAATTCCTTCCCTCGGATGCAACCTACAACATGAACCTAACTCCTTACTTTATTAAGTTACAAACCAGGAAGGTTACTAACCCGGATAATTCAAGTTACCCACTATGTGTGGTTTATCGTCATTAACAGTATCCCTTAGCTCGGTTAGTAGCGTACTCAGCTCACACACTGAGGTCCGCGGTTCGATCCCCGATACGGGTGGCAACATTAGGGCGTGTTTCCTTAAAGACACCTGCTGTCCATGTTCACCTAGCAGTAAATAGGTACCTTTGCGTTAATCGACTGGTGTGGGTAGATACCTGAAGATAACCTAATTTGCGGGAAATTCTCTGCATAACAAAACTCTGTAAAATCCATATCATTGATGTCAGCTAGGACTATATTTATTTATTTATTTATGTCTTTGCAAATAGTACATTGAGATTATGTATTTACAATAATGGGTTGCAGTGCAAAGAGACCCTTTATTATGTACTTGTAGAAATAAAGATTATTATTATTATTATTATTATTATTATTATTATTATTATTGGATCCTTCATCCTCGTTGCCAGAAGCAACTCACATACACAAATAATTTACACTATTATAATTGTACTTGTGTGTACCTATGGCTAAATAAATTTACTTATACACGATGAATAAGACATTTGCAGGATATCCGGATGTTAAGATAAGAGATAAGATTTCGTTCGGATTTTTAACCCCGGAGGGTTAGCCACCCAGGATAACCCAAGAAAGTCAGTGCGTCATCGAGGACTGTCTAACTTATTTCCATTGGGGTCCTTAATCTTGTCCCCCAGGATGCGACCCACACCAGTCGACTAACACTCAGGTACCTATTTGCTGCTAGGTGAACAGGACAACAGGTGTAAGGAAACGTGTCGGAATGTTTCCACCCGCCGGGAATCGAACCCGGGCCCTCCGTGTGTGAAGCGGGAGCTTTAGCCACCAGGCCACAGGTTTACCTCCTTATTGGCATTATATACCCCTGATCGAGGGATACCCACGTACCTATTTACTGCTAGGTGAACTGGGGTATCAGGTGTTATGAGACTTCCTCACATGGCCTCCCCTATCAGGGATTGAACCTATGTTCCTTCAGTTGTGAGTTCAATGACGTATCACAGATTATCAATGAAAAAACTGAGGGGCGGGTAAACCATCAGGGACAGAAACACTCATGTCTTATCAATACCTGTCTAACTTGAGGCTCAGTTGATAAAGTCCTCAGCTCACTCTGAGGGACCAGGGATCGATCCCCGGCACGGGTGAAACGTTGGGCGTGTTTCCTTACACCTGCTGTCCCTGTTTACTTACCAAGTAAATAAGTACCTGGGTGTTAATCACCTTACACCTGCTGTCCCTGTTCACCTGACAGGTAGGTACCTGAGTGTTAGTTAACTGGTGTGGGTGGCATCCTGGGGGGGGGACAAGACTGAAGGACCACACTGGAAATAAGACAGTCCTCGATGACGCACTGACTTTCTTGGGTTATCCTGGGATTAAAAATCTCAACAAAATCATACCTTACAAACTTGGCGAAATCAAAGCAGACTCAAAACTCTCATAAAAGTAAGTAATGTTTATTTTATCTTTTATATTAAATAATACTGTATTATGTAAAAATGTTAATATGTTATTAATATATTTTTAAAGAACTGGATGGGGGTACAAGTGTCGTATGGCACATCTGAAGTAGATCGTGAAAAAAAAAATGGCACATTGAATACAAAAGGTCTAACACCTCAAATACCTTAGTGAAACTTTTAAATTAATGAAAAACTATTAGATGTTAATATGTTCATGTAGCTAGCATTACTTTCAGACAAAGATAGAAGAAAAAAATAACAAAAGCTAAGGAACTATAAATAAACTTAGTTAATATTATTAAAAAGTATTGACATATTTCAAGACATGATTAGTACCGTAGTTTTGATGCATCAAATACTTAGCAATATTGCCAAATAGTTACATTTATACTTGAGGGTTGCACACCAAGAATGTAAAGAAAAATATAAAATATCGTCTGTTTTATAATTTGGTAAAGTATAAATTTCTCTTTTCCTATGGAAAATACAAAAAAAAAAAATCTTTTCTGCCATAAAAACTTATGCGGCTCCTCCTCCCAAGATCAGCTGACACACCACAACAACATGGATGTCAACAACACTGGTGGCTACACGCTGCCACTGACTTGTAAGTATGGAAAAAAGGGAGTATTGAAAAGAATACATTATAAATAATCAAGAGAAGTTCGGATTTAAGATACTCAAGTGTAAATAATGTGTCAAACTAATTTAATTTAAGAGATAAAGCATCAGAGATCTTGGAGCGTAGCGAGGTGGGTGTGTCAGATGATCCAAACTTTTATATGCTGAAGACTTTTCTTCCATATGAAACTTTAACAGTCAATACGAATTACAAAGTATCTGTATGGGGGTTGAGTCAGGTGCTGCATGAATTGTGGGTGGAGTTTAGGTAATGGCAGTGTTCTGCTTAGGTGTTGTTCAGTCAGTATTTTTTGAAATTCGGAAGCTGCCTGTGTTTTGAGCGATGATGACGGTGATGATGATGGTATTATTGGTGGTGCTGGTGGTGGTGATGAGAGCAATCCAAACATTATGATTCAATTCTGACTCCTTCATAACACGTTTGGTTTCTTGAAACTTCACGAGATGGTTGTTGGTGTTGTTGTGTGAGGCTGGCATTAATTGGCTCATATCTTGGGTAAGAGTCTTATTCACCAATTTTTGTATGCTTCCAATAACATATTTATTCTCACAAATGCAGTTTATAAGGCTTCTAGATGTTTCCCACGTGTATTTTATTATGTTCCCCATAAAGAATAATGTAGATATCAACATTTGATTCTCTGTGTTCCTCTATTTTCTTAGGTGTTGATAGTGGTCGCAGTAATGCTAGCTGTTGGTATTGCCTTTAGCAATAAAGTTATGGATGCTCTATGAAATTTGTCTAACTGGGAGAACAATGTATCAATCAGGAGTTTGTCCCCTGGTGGGATAAATGTCTTCTCAGTAAATGACCTAATACTGCATATATGTGCATACTTGTAAGTGTTAATTACCCCTCAAGGGAGGTTCCTTGATAGTAGTGAGGAGCTCTTAATCTAAGGAATAGGACTTGGCCTTCTTTTTCTTGGATAGACTCTGATTGCCTCTCATTCCGCAGACACTGTATCACCTCTACTGGTTTAGCACTTTCTCTAAATATAATAATATTAATTTGTTTGGTACTCAGGTAAAAGATGGATTATAAAGATCTTGAATTATTAATCTAAAAATATAACTATCATTCAAACTGTATCAGTTTTACTTAAGAAAGTTTATTAATAATAATGAGGGTTTGAGACCTGCCCTTTAATTACCCTTCATGTCCTGTACCTGCTACTTATTTCTTTTCATTCTCTTTTGTCATTCAGCATTGAATAATCTTTTCAAAGTTTAGTTCTTCTTTTTTTGTAACTGATGTTATTATTCAACTTTTTATCTTCGAAAGTTCTTCCTAAAAATAGGTAAAGGCCTAATACAGTGGGACCTTGGTACTCAAACTTAATTCATTCCAGAAGGCTGTTTGAGTACCAATCTGTTTGAGTATTGAACGAATTTTTCCCAACCAATTTTCTTTTTAGTTGGCTGTTATCACTAATCTTCATAGGTCCCATGGTGACTTATTTATCCAAATAATATAAAAAAAAACACCAAAAATTGCAAGAAAATGTGCAATAGTTTACAGCAAAGTTCTGGCAAGTCATGTTTGGTTGAGTGCTGAGCAAACGGTTGACTACCGAATGATTTTTTTTACCGAACAAAGTGTTCGAATACTGAATTGTTAAAATAATCAAGGTGCTATTCTCAGGTGCTAAAGTAGAATAAGTTCACAATTTTGCCATTATATTCCAAAGCTCATTTATTTGATTACCACTTTATTGTTCACCACAACTTACATTAGTCCCTTTTATATTATTATTATATACTATAATTCTAACTTTAAAGAATTACCTTTATAGTACTACCTACTATCATATTCCCAAGCTCCATTATTTGATTATCACTTTATTTGTATTAGTCCCTTTTATATTGTCTCCTTTATTTTAGCTTAAAAAAAAAAAAAAAAAAAAAAACTACCTTAGCTCATTATTTTACATTTGTTAAATAATTCAGGTGCTATTTTTTAGCTTAAGACTATTTACTTTGTTTTATACTTGATTCTAACTATAGATTCACTACAAATCTTATGATTACAAGCATTGATCCTGATACCAACCTCTTATTTAATGACTTAAATGAATCAAACAGTTACTGTAATTACTACACTGCAGAACAATCAAAGGCACTTCTCAGTGCCAACAACAACATAACTATCTTTAACTACAATATCAGATCTTTAAGCAAGCATTACGATGACCTCATAGCATTACTAAATTCCTTACATGCCAATATGTCCATCATTACACTAACTGAAACCTGGCTAAAGCCTGATAGTACAGATGTCTATGCCATTCCTGGTTACACAGCCATACACAACTGTAGGCCAGACCAACAAGGGGGTGGCACAGCCATATACTACTCAGACCAACTAGAATGTATCACTAATACTTGCACAAGGGATGAACATGGGGAATATATAATAGCCAAATTCAAATCCAAATACCTACAAAAACCTCTCACATTGATAAACATTTACAGAGTTCCACAGTCAAACATTAGCCAATTTAGTCAAAACCTAGGAAGTATGATAACTGATGCACGCATGAACAAAGATCACTTACTACTCTCAGGTGACTTCAATATAAATCTCCTGCAAGACCAGGACCCACACGTTACTGAATTCACAAACACAATGAGTAACTGTATGTTGCTACCAACAGTAACAAAACCTACAAGAGTTACAGAGACTAGTGTTTCCCTACTTGACCACATCTGGACCAACACCATATCCCCTTTAAAATCAGGCATAATTACAGATAATACCACAGACCACTACCCTACTTTTCTCATAACAACTCTTGGTAAATTACCCCAAGACACTACTAAAGTCACCTTCAGACTTCACAATGAGGCAGCCATTAATAACTTCACAACAGCAGTAGCAAACATTGACTGGCAAACTGAGCTAGAAATCTATACAGATATTGACGAATATCTGGCTTGATAAAGCTCCTGGAGAGCGAAACGTTGCCACAATAAATGTCACATTAGTTGCACTTGTGTCCTTTTACTTTACAATAATTTTCTAAAAAAGACCCAATACCTCTATAACAAGCACTGCCCTAAAAAAACTAAACAGATGACAGCTAAGAGACTGAACAGTCCCTGGTTAACACCCAGCATTCTCAAATCCATAAATACAAAACACCAATATGAAAAACAGTACAGAATGGGTCACATAACCAGAGACCAAACAAAACGTTACTCGTCAATCCTAACCAGCCTGATAAGAAGGGCAAAAAAATTGTATTATGAGAACAGATTATCCAACTTACGAGGTGATATAAAAAAGACCTGGAAAACCCTATCAGAAATTCTAGGAACAAAAAAGATATCACGAAATAGCGAAATAAAATTAGCAAAATCAGATGAACCCCAACTCCCACCAACAGAAACAGCAAACAGACTCAATGACTTCTTCTCCACTATAGGACAAAACCTTGCCAATAAAATCCCAAGCTCAGATACCCCACCAAATGACTACCTCACTGGCAACTACCCGAACACACTGTTCCTAGCTCCGACTAACCCATACGAAGTCTCCCTTATTATCAACACGCTAAAAAACAAGGCAGGAGATTTAAATACCTTACCACCCTTTATATACAAAAAAGTGTCACAAGTGCTATCACCAATCATTGCAACACTCTTTAACAAATCCATTGAATCCTCCACCTTCCCTACAGTACTCAAAATAGCAAGGGTCACCCCGATCCACAAAGGAGGAGACCAAACAGAGTTGAATAACTATAGGCCAATATCCAACTTACACCCTCTCTCAAAAATCTTCGAAAAATTAATTCATAAACGAATCTACTCCTACCTTATCTCCCAAAACATACTCAACCCCTGCCAATTTGGATTCAGGCCAAATAAAAATACTAATGATGCTATTATACACATGCTAGAACATATATACACTGCAATAGAGAAAAAAGAAGTCCCACTGGGGATCTTCATTGACTTACGTAAAGCTTTTGATACAGTTAACCATGACTTGCTCCACGTAAAATTGTCACACTATGGTATAAGAGGGCACTCCCTCAACTACCTCAAGTCATACCTCAGCAACAGAAGCCAATATGTGTATGCAAATGGGGCAAACTCTTCTGCACAACCAATTACAGTTGGTGTCCCACAGGGAAGTGTCCTTGGCCCTCTTCTCTTTCTCCTATACATAAATGACCTACCAAATGCTTCGCAATTACTCAAACCCACACTATTTGCAGATGACACTACATACGTCTTCTCCCACCCGAGCCCAGTCACGCTAGCCAATACTGTAAATACCGAATTACAGAAAATATCTACCTGGATGAGGACTAACAAACTTACACTAAACATTGACAAAACCTACTTCATTCAGTTTGGTAACAGAGCTACAGATGTCCCTCTTAACATAATGATAAACGGATCACCTATCACAAAGCTAACAGAGGGAAAATTCTTAGGAATCCACCTTGATAATAGACTCAAATTTCATACACATATACAACAAATTTCTAAGAAAATTTCCAAGACTGTAGGCATACTATCGAAGATATGATACTATGCTCCACAGTCAGCCCTCCTGGCCCTATATCACTCTCTTATTTACCCCTATCTCACCTATGGAATTTGTGCATGGGGCTCAACAACAAGTAACCATCTCAGACCACTAATTACCCAACAAAAGGCTGCAGTTAGAATGATAACAAATTCTCACTATAGGCAGCACACTCCACCAATATTCAATACACTAAACCTATTCACCATACAAAACATTCATACTTATTACTGCACCTATTACATACATAGAACACTTAACTCTGATATTAACCCTCCCCTCAAACATCTCCTTGCCAACCTCAACAGAACACATGACCATAACACAAGGCACAGATCACTCTTTGATGTTCCTCGTGTCCATCTCACACTATGCAAAAACTCAATGCACATAAAAGGCCCTAAAATCTGGAACTCATTACCTGTAAATATAAAAGAAACACTACCTGTTTATAAATTCAAGTCTCTTCTCAAAGATCACTTACTCACCCAAAACCAAATAAATACTGAATAACTGAACCTTATAAATTGTATATCTTAAATGTTTCTCACAATTATATCACATAAATGTTAAACCTAAAACCCAATCTAACTTTATTATATTTTAAATACACTACCTAACAGAATACTCCATTCTACTGAATGTACAACAATGCATACAATCATATGACCTGTCTTTGTAATACTCACTTGTGCTTTATAGTAATCTGTTTACATTAAAGTTTTATCACTGATGTCATCATTGCTTAGTTCATCTTAAGTTAATTTTAAGCCAGCCCGTAATGCTATGCATAGTATAAGTGGCTTTGGCATGCTGCTCTTATCTGTATTTTTTGTACCTCTGTATGTGTGCTCAAATTTTTAAATAAATAAATAAATAAATAAAAGTAGGGAGCTGTTTGAGTGCCAAGGTTCCACTGTATATGTGTAAATGTAAAGATAATTTTTTTTTGCATGAATATTAAGTAGGTTATGATTACAGTATAAACCTGTGCAATATATTTTAATTTGGAAAACTAATTTCTGCAAATTTTCATAGTTAAGGAGTTTATTTTTTTTCACAGAATATAAGACATACTAACTATTGGTTACCTGACCATGAGTAGCAATAAGGTGCCCTGTGGGCCACTTTTGAGGTATCTTTTCCAAGGGGATCCAAAAGTTTATAAGGTAAGCCTGAAAATGGTCATTTAGTTTATACACAGTTTACCCCCCCCCCCCCCCTCCCAAAAAAGAGAGAGAGAGAGAGAGAGAGAGAGAGAGAGAGAGAGAGAGAGAGAGCACTCCTGTCTCAAAATAAGGCTTTGATGTACACTATTATTTGTGTAACACCAGATACACTGGTGTATCTGGTGTAATTTTTATTATTATTCGCCACTCATTACCTCTGTTGAGTATTATAACCCAGATACTTTTTTTGTGGCTCATTCCTTCTTAAGAAGTAAGTGAAGCAACCTAAATTCTCATATTCCTTAATCTATATCAGTCTTTATGTTTTTCAGTGTTGCATTTTTTGCAGAAACTTCCTACATTAATAACTGGAGTGGCTCCAACCACATTTCCTGAGTATAAAAGAAAAACTTGTGCATTGTAAGATACCTTTGTTGTGGAAATATTTTTCCTACTAGGGACTTTATTAATCCAATACAGAGACATAAACACAGGAAATATGTATAGTAGTGTTCAGGTCAATTGTAGCATAAATAAGGTGTTCATCAGGAAGTGCAAGAAACCCCTTTCACATGCCATAAATATTCTTTGGAGAGGGAGCATAGACACAGGGGACATCCCCCACAGTCTCTAAAAACAACAGATATGGCCACACTCCACAAAGGCGGCAGAAAAGCAATTGCAAAGAACTACAGACTGATAGCACTAACATCTTTGAAAGGGTTCTAAGAAGCAAGATCACCAACCACTTGCACACCCATCATTTGCACAACCCAGGACAGCATGAGTTTAGAGCAGGTTGTTCCTGCTTCTCGCAGCTACTGGATCACTATGATATGGTCTTGGATGCATTGGAGGACAGTCAAAATGCAGATGTAATATACTCAGACTTTGTGAAAGCCTTTGACAAGTGCGATCATGGTGTAATTGCACATAAAATGCATGATAAAGGTATAACAGGAAAAGTTGGTAGATGGACTTATAACTTCCTAACAAATAGAACATTAAGAGTAACAGTAAACAAGTAAACAGAGTAAAGTTTAAGGCAGTTACAGTGAAAAGCTCTGTTCCACGAGGTGCAGTACTCACTCTCATCTTTTTCTCCATCCTCATATCTGACATAGACATGTAAGCCACAGCACTGTGTCCTCCTTTGCTGATGATACCAGAATTTGCATGACAGTATCATGGATTGGGGACACTGCAGATCTCCTAGAGGACATTAACCAAGTCTTTAAATGGGGTGCAGAAAACAATATGAAGTTTAGTGAAGACAAATTTTAATTACTCTGCTATAGAAACTCAAGAAAATAAAAACTGGATCAGAGTGTAAAACAAATTCCAACCACACAATAAAGCAAAAAACTAATGCAAAGGACCTGGGAGTGGTAATGTCAGAGAATCTCACTTTCAAAGATCATAACAGTGTGTCTACCACATCTGCTAGGAAAATGATAGGATGGATAATGAGAACCTTCAAAACTAGGGATGCTAAGCCAATGTTGATTCTCTTCAAATCACTTGCTCTCTCTCTCTAGGTTGGAATATTGCTGTGCACTAATAGCCTCTTTCAGGGCAGGCAAAATTGCAGACATGGGAAATATTCAGAGAACTTTCACTGCACATGTAAGTATAATAAAACACTTAAATTACTGGGAACGGTTGAAGTTCCTTGACTTGTACTTGGAATGCAGGAGAGAAAGATACATGATAATATACTCTTGGAAAATTCTAGAGGGACTAGTCCCAAATCTGCACACGGAAGTCACTCCCTACGAAAGCAAAAGACTTGGCAGGTGGTTCAACATTCCTTCAGTGAAAAGCAGGGGTGCCATGAGTATGCTAAAGAGACAATACAATAAGTGTCAGGGGGGCCCAGAACTGTTTAACTCCCTCCCAGCATACATAAAGGAGATTACCAATAGACTCCTGGCTGTCTTCAAGGAGATGGACAGACGCCTGAAATCAGTAACTGATCATCCGGGCTGTGGTTTGTATGTCAGAATGTGTGCAGCCAGCAGTAACAGCCTGGTTGATCAGGCCCTGATCTACCGCAAGACCTGGTCGTGAGCTGGGCCCTGGGGGTATTGACCCTCGGAATACCCTCTAAATATACTCGACGTATGTTACCTAATGGCTGTGTCTTGGAGGCATAAAATCAATTTAACTAAAATATTGGAGATGCTAAAGCTTCCCATGTTCTGTATAACTGTATTATTAAGGGTTTATTTAAATTCTCTTGTCAAAAATAAATTTGGAGACATTTCACCTCATTAAATGGTTATGGGTATTATTAACATTGCCAGTATAGCAGGCATAGTTATGCTAATTGACATTGGTGTATGTGTCTCACTGTCTGTCCTACTTATTATCACATATTTTCCACATGGCATAACAGTCTTCAGTTTTAGTTTTACTTAGACTTATGAATTTCTTGCTGGTTAAGTCTCGGATAGTAGTGCATGTAGTAGAAATGGCAGTGTTAGTATTAGTGGCTACTTTATAATTGTATATAGAGAAGGCACTGGAAATATTATTAGCCATCTTACTGTTGGGAAGGATGTCAAGTGTTTTCTGAGATTTGTTGAGTTTGATGATACTGATGATCAGCAGAGCCTGATTTTTTTTTTTTTTTTTTTTTTTTCCCAACAAGTCGGTCGTCTCCCACCGAGGCAGGGTGACCCAAAAAAAGAAAGAAAATCCCCAAAAAGAAAATACTTTCATCATCATTCAACACTTTCACCACACTCACACATTATCACTGCTTTTGCAGAGGTGCTCAGAATATAACAGTTTAGAAGCATATACGTATAGAGATACACAACATATCCCTCCAAACTGCCAATATCCCAAACCCCTCCTTTAAAGTGCAGGCATTGTACTTCCCAGAGCCTGATGTCCACAGTTAATGATGAAAGGAAAGGGGAAGTGTAGTTTAGAGAGCACCTGGTAAATGTAGTCACATTCCTCCTCAAGATATTCAGAGCTACACACCCTGTGGGCTCTCAGCTTTTTTCTGCTACACTTTCTCCTAGCATTTCATCAATGATTGTAGTCATCATGCTCTGTGGATCAAAATCCCTAAACTCGAGAAATCTTGGGAAAGATTTGTTATCCTCCTCAAAAGTAAGGTAGCTAATAATATTTCCAGTGCCTTCTCTGAGTACAGTCTTAGAGTAGCCACTATTACCAGCACTACCATTAGCGATATAAGCAGCAAGAATCCCACAAGTCTCATTGAAACTGAAGCCAGTGTGTGTCATTCTACATTAAAGATGCCAGAAAATGTACATGGGAGCGACAGCTAGACATACACACACTCATCTATACACTAGTTTTAATGAGCATAAGTATGCCTGCCATTCTGACTATGTTAATAATGTCCGTGTTATGTACAGGAATAATTATGACCACTTGATGAAATGTAAGGATGTCAAACTTATTATTAGATAAGAGGATTTAAATGAACACCATCATATCTGGGGCCATTTGTCTTAACAATATGGCTGTGCAATACAGGAAACCTCATCATCTCCAGAATTTATGCTAAACTGATTTTAGGCTGTGAGGACACATTTATTAGGTGGCACCATAACTTAATTTTGGTCACTCTGTCTACACTACAACTGACCTTTACATTACTAATACATATTACCCAGCTATTGTGTCTCTTAACCCTTTGACTGTTTTGGTCGTATATATACGTCTTACGCGCCACTGTTTCGATCGTATTTATATGCATAAATTCTAGCGGCTTCAAATCAAGCAGGAGAAAGCTGGTAGGCCCATATGTGAGAGAATGGGTCTGTGTGGTCAGTGTGCACCACATAAAAAAAATCCTGCAGCACACAGTGCATAATGAGAAAAAAAACTGACCGTTTTTTTTTATTAAAACGCCAACTTTGAGGTGTATTTTCGTATAGTATTTATCGTTGTATTCTCGTTTTCATGGTCTCACGTGATAAAATGGAAAACATATTACAGAAATAGAGATCATTTTGATTAGTTTCACGATGAAAATGACCTTGAAATTGAGCTCAAAGTAGTGGAAATGTTCGATTTTTACCAAGGTTCAGGAGTAAGCAAATCACACCACACGTCCAATACCTGTCAACTGGGGAGTCAAATATTCTTTCACTAGTGCACTGATATTATTTATACCATTTTTACAATAATGCAGTAGTCTGCATAACAGTAAATTTTGTAGTTTTTGTATGAATAAAAAATCAAAATAGAAAGCAATAGTAATATAAGAGGGGCCTAGAGACGTGACTAATGAACAGAGGATATGTTATTTTAGTGCCATGAATATCAAATTGTTTATTCTGGACCCTATTTTGAAATTGGCATCTTTTTTAATTTGCGTGAAATTGGCCAAATTGCCAATTTCTGACCACTTTATTGGGTAGTTCAAGTCGGTAAATGGGTTGTTTCTTGTACTCATCTGATAGAAAAAAATGGAGTTCTAAAGAAATAGCTATGAGTTTGGTCAACTGGAACAATGGAATTGGCCAAAAACAGGGCTCAAAGTCGGCGAAATGGCTGATGCGTATATGTCGCCGAGACCGCTAACTTCGCGGGAGGGTAATTCCGTGAGTTTTCGACCAAATTTCGTACTTTTGGTGTCATTACCATCGGGAAAAGATTCTCTCTCATATCATAAGAATTTTTTTTTTTTTTCCAAAAAATTTTGCAACATAGAATGACAGTTTCAGAAAGGGCCTTGCGACAGTCAAAGGGTTAAATTGATAAAGCATCTGGTAAACAAAATATTTCCATAATAAACTTCTCACATTGCATGTTGCATTCAGGTGTCACCCATTTCTATATAAACAATGTATCATATGGAAATAAACTTGAATTTGAATATACAGGCAGGCCCTGCCTTACAGAACCTCACTTTGCAGTGTTTCCCAATATAACAGTTTTCAATTATACCCATTCTTCATTTATTCAGACTTCTTACAACTATATGTATTCACCACTCTCTATAAGCTAAGGATGGAAATATTTTAAGGTAAGTAATGTGTGTATATGCATTTTTTTAGGCTTCGCTGTATTGCTCACTTAATATATGATTGTGTAAACATGTTATCAGGCTTTTATATGCATCTGAAAGTGAAAATTAGCTATGATTCACTTTACAGCAATTTTAACTTTATAGCAGTAGCTTGGAACCTAAGCTGCTGTATAAGTGGGGCCCTCCTGTACCTTGTTTGTAGCATTTCCTGAGAGAAGAAAGACCATAATTTGTCCTGAAAGGTCTGCACACCATGCATTTGTTTTAATAGACCTTTTTAAAATTTTTTTTTTTTTTTTTTTAGTCTCTTAGGAAAAAATGTCCCTCTCTTGGAAACTTGAGTCATTGAAGTCATTAATATAAATAATATTTGCCCCCCTCTTCCCCAGAAAATGAAATGACTGAAAAAAATATTCTCTGTACTGTACTGTGGAGTTGCTGGATAACAGTAAAGTAAATTCCATCAGTGAGTATGGTGTGCTAAACATAGAATACAGAGAACATAAATTTTTTTTTTTACAAATCAGGGGTGTATAATGGCAGGTATTGCTGATAAATGTGATTGTGAGAATTTGTAGCAGAGAAAATGTTTATTATTGGTTACATATTGCTCAGAGTAGAACTTTATCAAGTCATGACTTTATTCTTTAATCTTCATGCTCTCTTGAATGTCTAGAATAGCTAAAATTGTGTGTCTGCCTGCTGTGATTAAAAAATAAATACAAATACTATAATAGATTTAATCTACTGTAACCCAATAAAGCCAAATAATGTGACTTATTTTTATTGGGGTTCTTATTATTTTATTAACGTACAGTGGACCCTCAAATTTCGTAATTAATCTGTTCCAGAGTCTGACAAAAGGCGAAATTTACGAATGGTGAGACCATTTTCCCCATAAGAAATAATGTAAATCCAGTTAATCCGTTCCAGACACCTGAAAGTATTAACAAATTTTTTTTTTTTTACATTAATATAGATTTACACACAGAAAAGAATGAGACATCAAGTATAAAACAATAATAACATCACACTTACCTTTATTGAAGACTCTTGTTGGTGTATGGAAGACAGGAGGAGGGAAGAGGATGGAGAAGTTACACTATTGTTTGGTAGGGGAATCCCTGTCCATAAAGGCTTTAGGTACCAAGTCCTTATCTGGGGTTACTTTCCTTCTTTGTTTTCTAATGCCACTAGGGCCAACTTGAGAGTCACTGGACCCCTGCCACTCAAAAAATTGTTCCAGAGAGCTCTGTTTCTGGTGTCTCTTTAAAATTTGCCTAAAATGGGACAAGACATTGTCATTGTACATGTTGCTGACACTGCTTGCAACAGCTTTGTCAGGGTGATGTTCCTCCACAAACGTTTGCACCTCACTCCACTTTGCACAGATGTCCTTAATGTTCAAAGAAGGTACCTTCTTCCATCTCTCTTCCTCCTCTGAAGCAATTTCCTGACCTGTGATCTGTTGCTGTTGCAGATGAAGGTCTTGCAGCTCTTCAGTGGTTAGCTCTTCACTGTGGTCCTCCACCAACTCTTCCACATCCTGGCCAGTCACATCCAACCTCATGGAATTTCACAATGCCACAACAGATTCCATAACTGGCATAGGTTGTCAGGGTCAGCCTCAAACCCTTCAAAATCTTTGAGGACACAATCTGGCCACAGTTTTCTCCAAGCAGAGTTCAAAGTCCTGGAAGTCACTCCCTGCCAAGCCTTATCTATAAGGCCTATGCAATGGAGGATATTGAAGTGATCTTTTCGGAACTCTCTTAGGGTCAGTTGAGTGTCTGAGGTCAAATCAAAGCACCTTTGAAACATTGCTTTGGTGTAGAGTTTTTGAAGTTTGAAATGATCTGCTGGTCCATGGGCTGGATGAGAGGAGTGGTATTAGGGGGCAAGAACTTCACTGTGATGAAAATAAACTCCTCCACCATTTGGTCATCCAAGTCTGGAGGATGAGCAGGAGCATTGTCCATTACCAGGAGGCACTTAAGTGGCAATTTATTTTCCAGGAGGTATTTCTTCACACTTGGGCCAAACACTTCATTGAACCAATCAAGGAAAATTTCCCTTGTGACCCATGCCTTACTGTTAGCCTTCCACATCACACACAATTTGATTTTGGCAACACTGTGTTTCTTGAACACACTGGGATTTTCAGAGTGATACACCAGTAAAGGCTTCACTTTGAAATCCCCACTAGTATTACCACAGAACATGAGAGTTAGCCTGTGTTTAATAGGCTTGTGTCCTGGCAGTGCTGTTTCCTTCTGCGTGACGTAGGTCCTCTTTGGCATTTTCTTCCAAAAGAGGCCTGTTTCATCACAATTGAACACTTGTTGGGGGATGAATCCTTCACCCTCTACATAGTCCTTGAATTCCTACCCGAATTTTTCAGCCGCACATTTGTCAGAACTTGCAGCCTTGCAGTGCTTTACCACACTGTGTATGCCACTCGCTTCTTAAATCTCTCAAACCAGCCTTTGCTGGCCTTAAATTCACTAACATCAGCACTCGTTGCAGGCGTTTTCTTTACGAGATCGGCATGCAACTGCCTTCTTTTTCACAAATTATCGACTGCATAACACTATCTCATGCTAACTGTTTTTGGTTGATCCACACCAACAACAAATTCTCAACATCTTTGAGTATTTGCGATCTCTTTTTTATGAGCATATCTACCCCTTTTGCAACAACAGCTTCCTTGATTTCCTTTTTCTTTGCCACAATGGAAGTGATGGTTGTATGGGGCTTCCCATACATCCTGATAAGATGGGGCACACGCCTGCCACTTTCACATTTTGCAATTTCTTTCTTTCTTGAATTCTGTCATGTTTCTCATATTCTTTACCAAAGGGCTGGCACTAGAAGCTTTCTTTGGGTCCATAGTGGCTTATTTAGCAGTTGCAAGCACAATAAAGAATGGAATATTACGAAATGTATTGTATGAACGCATGGGGTGGTGGTCACTCGCCAGTAAACAATGCCACATTGACTGGGAATGGTGTGTGGGGCGCCTTTGTCGTCCGGAGCATTCGTGTGCGTTCCAGATGACTGACAAATGGCGAGGTAAATTACGAACCGCGAGGCTATATTTTGACAAAAAAAGTTGTCGAAAGGCGAAATTTACGAAGCGCGAGGCTTACAGAACTCGAGGGTCCACTGTATACCATCACTTTCATGTTTATATATAGCTAATAGTATTATTATTTTCAGGAGGTGAATGCTTATCTTCATCACGATGGCAGTCTTACATCAGAGTGTCGGCTCTCTCTCTCCTTTGTTACTTACACCTCTCTTAAGGAGAAACTTCTGGCTCATCCACATGAAGCAGCATGTGTATTTCATCACCTGGTAGCTAGAAGCAAGCAGATTAACACTAATGAAAATATCCAGCAGGATGCTGCCTCTTCCACTGAGCAGGTGGAGAGCAGCAGCAGGCAGGTTAATGCCAGGAAAGATACCCAGCAGGTGGCTTCCTCTTTTCTTGATGTCACTCAGAGTAAGGAAGCAAGGAACATCAGAAAACATGAAGATGTTAGCTGTTCTTCAGAAGACACCAGTAATTTTATAAAGCTTTTCATTGAGTGCTTAGACCACTGCTTGCACAGAATTGAGAATTTAGATGAAAAGTTGCATAAAGAAGAGGAGGAATATTTAGTTTTACTAAAGAAACAGCAGAAGAGTATCTCAGCTGTAAGTCCTTCAGTGAAAGCTGGTCAGAGATTCCTTGAATCTGTAGAAGTGTCAAAACTTGAGGAAAGAAAACTGGTGACCAATACAGAGAAATTAAGACATGAAGCACTCTTTTACAGTTTACTCTTACATTCCTGTGATGTGGAGCTTTCTGCTCTAAGTGAATTGTTTCCTAGAATGTTGAAGCTGTGTTATGATAGAAACTTATTGCATGCACATAAAATACATGTATCTCTTCTAGCAAGCTCAAAGGAGTTCCTAAATATGTTCTGTATTAAGGAGAGTGAGTATCTTCTCAGAAAGTCTCGAACTAAGAAGTTTGAGCAGCTTCAAGGTGTGTTGTCACCCAGTTCCTCTGATATGAGACAGATATTTCATATCTGTACTAAAACTTCACAACATTTCCTGCAGATGATGTTCACAGTGTTAGCAAATAATAAAGTTACTGGAATGCTGGCAGTAGAAATGCAAGAAGAATATCAGTGGTTAATACCCTTGTGGCCAGTGCTCTTCATACAAGTGTTGTCAAAGTCTCATGACAGAGTAGAGGATCCTACAAGTGTAGCAGCAGTTTGGGACAAGCATTCAGACATTGTAGATCCTTCACTCATGAAGGTGTGCAGTGCCCTCAGCTGTGACATGAGCTTTGTTAACTGGTGCCTAGCTCATAAGAGTAGGATCAAGGCTCTGCCTCTCTTGCAGTTAATAAGAGACCATTCCCCCCTCTATGCTCTACATAAATCACTGCCAATGCATACCTTGGTTCCCGAGGATGTGTTACAAATAATTGAGGAACATTGCATGGCTAGAGATTCTAGTGGAAACTTGAGCTTTAATTGTAAAAATATTTACATAGCATTTTGCATACTCTATCAAGTGTTTAAGGTAATTGGAGCTGGTATGCAGTTGGATAACATTGCTGCTGGTTGGCAAGCGAGAGGAAAACTATGTGTTGGCAAAAGACAAGGTAATGTAATTAATAGCTTTCAGGATCGGCAAAGTCATGAGGCTTTTTATTTAAAGAACATTGCAGAAAAGCTTGAAGGCGTGAAAAGAATGCTTAATGACCTGCAGCCTCTTGAGTGCAGATTAGAGGTAATGGAGAACATGTACTCCACAATATTTGTGAAGCATAGTGATATTAGCGATGAGGGGCAGAGTGAGTCAGGGGGAGAGGAAGGAGACTTTGATCAATCTTGCATTTCTCAACAAACTGACATAGATAGTTTAGCAAGCATGTCACAATCTGCAACCCTCCTAAAACCCAGCTCACTCAGAAAATCTAACATGACTTCAGTTTGCACTCCAGAGAAGGATGTGGATACCAAAGATGATAAAATATCAAATTTTTCTGAATACATTATAATTGATAAATTTGGTATAGAAGGAAAGCGCTCCAGTAAAGTATGCAATGCGAGCAGCGACTCTGGAGGAAGCAACTCTGCAAAATTCTCTGAATCTTCTTGTATATCTGCAGCAACAGAACAGGTGAAGCTGGACATGTACCAACATTGTCCACAGAGTGTCCAGGTAGTTTATCCCCAGAGCAGTTGCACCATGAGTGGGAAAAGCACTACTTCTAATATGAGTGAACTACCTTGCACTGGATACATAATAAATGCTCTAGTGGCATGGGATATAATGTTACTGCTCCGGGATTCTCTTTTGGCACTCACTGCTAGAGCGTTCACAGAAAATGCCAGTCCATCTCAACTTCAAGGAAATTCCTCCAAGCAATCTTTTCAGAGTCGCTCAGCTTATCTCTCACGTTGTGTTAATGAAGGATTATGGCGACTGCAGGTAATGACACCTAGTAATCATAAGTTTGCCTCTTCTGATGTATTTAACGAATACTTAGATGGTACACTTCTTGCTGATACTGCACAGTGTATCAAGTATGAAATTTCTCCCAGTTTGGAAGGTACTTTTCGAAAAATTACTCCATCTAAGGACGTGGGTTCCCTTCAAGGAATCAAGAAAAGGCCTGTAAAAGACAAGAACTCTATAGAAACAGGAGGTTCAACAGAATATAGAAGCATTTTACATTTTCTGTTCTCTCCTTCTCCAAGTCTCATCACTCTGGCACTGGCAAATGGTAATGTAAATAGAATAAATCAAATATTTCAGACATATCAAATCCCAGACACTGCCACAGAAAAGCGTGAGGCCTGCTTAGCAATGCGTCTGAATGAGTTAAGACCTAAATTATCAACTTCAAATCAAAAGTTTGGGCGAATGAAGGAGACTAAAGTAGTGCAGGCCAGTGAAAACTCCAGGAATATGCTGCAAAATATTGGACTGCTGGCTCGGGAAGGCTCAGCTCAAGTAGGGGCAACTAACCTGATATATGACTTAATAACCTCAACTCCACCACCCATTCCAAAAGGAATGCCAAAAGCTGCTTTAGAGACTGGTTGCCCTGTAATGGCTTCATTTTTGAATCCACAAGCCCTGGTATTATCAGATCTAGCTATGACAGTGGATGTTAGTGAAACCACTGCAACTTACCTCATAGAACAAGCTCTTCAGAGGCAAACAGTACATTCTAGCCATGATAAACCAAACGAAACATGTTGTGGCATTCAGGGTTATATTCCATTATTACAACAGATGGGATCTATTTGCAGTACTATTATTGATATGCGTAAATCAGGAGACAAACAGGGAGCAGTAGATATGGATATGTCAGAAAATATTCCCTCTCATTTATCTAACCTCTCTTCAACACCATATTCTTTATTGATCACATCACTTCCTTTGAGAGATGAGAATTTCAAGACTTACATTAAAGCTTGGTCCAGGGTTCTTAGGAGTATTTCTTTGACTCAAAAATCATTGGCTTCGTGTAATGAGACACTTGATCAAGAGAATTCAAATGTTTTCAGTAGTGCTCAGAAGAACCAAGTTCATCTTTCATACAAAATGTTACTTCACACATTGAGTGAAGAGGCTCCTCATCTTCGTCTTATCTGTGTTAGAGAAAAATCATATGACAAGTTGGGAGCATTTCTTAGATCATTTTATCAGTATTTGCAGCTTTTATCAGCTATGGTTACCCAACATGCAGACAAGAATTGCCAAAATACCAGAGCTAACTATTTTGCTCTCCTTACTCAAAGACCTGTTCACATTCTAGGTTCTCTGATGTTTAAGAAAGGTGTTGACCCAGTCAAATTAGAACCCATAGCAGCTAGAATGAGGCTAAACCTAACTACTATGATTCTTCAATATTGTTGTCCAAAATTTACAATACCCAGAGAAAATTTCTCTGGAAGGATAATGTATGACATTGAAAGGGATAAAGCTGATATGCTTGGATTTAAGGTCTTACAAAAGCAAGTTATATTGAATGGTAGTGCTCCACACTGTGAGGCAGGTGTATATGGTGAAGTTATTGTTCGTGACATCCTGACAACCATTTTAAGTGGCCTTCATGAAGCCATTCAGCCTATTGCATTAGCATCGAACAAACACTACAGAGCAGTGATATTAAATGATACCACAGCTCCAAATGCTCTTTCATCAGTAGATGTTCAAATGGCCCTCAGAGATGCTGCTGATCTGTCTGCTATAGATTTAGAGAAAATGGTGCCTGGTGATGAAGCAGTTGTGTTTTTCATTAACCTGGCCAACTTAATGTTCATACATGCTGGTATACTTAATCATGTATTGTATTCAAGTGGTAAAGTAACCTCCAGATCAAGAGGGTTGTTTTCAAGGCACCAGCTTGAACGTATAATGGCCATGAAGCGACTTGGCTATGTAGTTGGTCAGCTGGGATTTATTTCTCTGTATGATGTCCTTTTTAATATACTTTCACTTCCAAATCCACTCTCCAGCATTTTGATTCAGAATGATGCAAAGCTCAAAATTAGTATTTGTGAGAGTAATTTGATTTGTAATAGGGTACAGCCTTGTAATAGACATGAACTGCGGATTTTAGAGCTCTTGATAAATTTGCCCTCTAAAGTTAGTTTTTGCATCAGCCAGGGAACACCTGTGTCTCCTCGGGTGCAGGTACTATATGCAGATAGAATGGAAGAGCAGATGGATGCAGCAGTATATGAACACTTGCGGTTATTTCTTCTTATGCAAGACACACGAATGCAAAAGGCAAAGTTGGATCTGAGTCAACATTTTAGTGATAATACTGGGTATAAGAAATGTAATATATTAACTTCCAGGACATTTCTGAATTACTTGGCTCTCCATTCAGATAATCTTGGTTGTATTTCTTCACTGCAACACAATGCTCCTGAAGAACTCATAAGCACACTTAAGAAACTGGAATGTGAATTTTCAAAGAAATTGCCACCTGAAATAAGTGTTCTTGATAGAAATGAGAAAGGTATAGTTCTGGAGTTTATTGAGTCATTTGAGGATGAGAAGTTTACCAGCATGAGGTGTGATAGAGCTGAAGTAGAGAGTTTATCCAGTTCACCAGATGACTCACCTTGGTTATCTGTCAAAGTACCATTAGCTGTTCTGACTCACCTACGAAGACAATGTCCTCTTTTATCATTTATTGTACAGGCATTTCACAGTACTGCAGAGATGCACAGAAGGAATATTCAGGCATGGAGTGACGACACTGCAGATACTTGGTTAAATATATTGTATCCCCCTTCATTGGGAGTCAAGCCACCTGCTGAAGAAACCAAAGTGTTTAGTGCCATTAGGAACTTGTTTTCAGTTGACAGACACAAAGGTCTAGCAAAACTTTATGAGGGTAACAAGGTTACATCAGCACTCACACAGGACACTGAGGTGTCCTCCATCTGGGACCTTGCTGATGATCTACTGGGAAGCGGAGCCATCACAAAAGGTTACTCGTCTCAGCTACTTCAGAACGTAACAGCTTTAGTGACAGTTCTACAAGCTCTTCACTCAAGTACTTTGGAGAAGTATCCTGATGTTAAAATTCTTCTAGATCACCTTTTAGTCTTCTTGGTGAAAGAAACTGAGCCTTCAGGTAAAAACCTTCAAAAGGCTTTAATGTTGGTGAAGGACTCTTGTTCCAAATAACTGGAGGTATCCATCCTTTCCTTCAAGAGGATGGATACCTTCAGTTATTTGGATCACCCTTTCCTTGAAAAGGGTGGATACCTTCAGTTATTTGGATCACCCTTTCCTTGAAAAGGATGGATACAGAAAAAGGTTTAGCACTTCCCCATGAATGTAATATAAATAATGCAGCTAAAATATAAATTATGAAATAAAGTGCCTTTTCCATTATGTGTTGCAGCTTGTATTAAATAAATGTGATATTGTTAACAATTTGACAAATACTGTCTTGAAGTGTATTGCGATCACGTATTGAAGTGCATTATAATAACATACTGAATTGTATAATAATCACATATTGTAGTGTATTAGTTGACAGTGATACTCACTGTGTGATGTTTTCAGGTGATCCTGGTCCATGGACGTATGTTAATCGCATAACAGACAGTGATATGCGATGCAATGTTGTTATGCAGTTTCATAGGTAACTATGCCCTATTGATAAAAGTTTTTGACCAGACATTGATTATCCTTGATGCCGATGAGAGGCTTGTCTTTGCATCAAACCTGATTACCCCCATTTCCTAGGTATTGTACAATCTACATGAGTTTACTGACTCCCACATGAATATAATAATCTTCTCTTATAACTACTGTACAAACACACAGATACACTTTTTTAACACAGTGGCTGTCTCCCACCAAGGCAGGGTGACCCGAAAAGGAAAAAATGTAAAGTTTTTCTTCTTTTTACATTTAGTAATTTATACAGTAGAAGGGATTACTAGCCCTTTGCTTCTAGCATTTTAGTTGCCCCTTACAGAGGAAGGATTCTTTTCTACTTTTCCATGGAGGTATACACACGGTGTACAGTGGAACCCTGGATTTCGGCCGTAATCCGTTCCAGAAGTTCGGCCGTAATCCAAAAAGGCCGAAAACCAAAGTAATATTTCCCATAAGAATTAATGTAAATACAATTAATCTGTCCCAGACACCCAAAAATATTAACAAAAAATACATTTTTTAAACATTAACTATAGTTTTACATGCACAAAACAATGAGAACTAAATAAAATGACTGACGAAATGGATAAATGAACATTTAACATCACATTGACCTTTATTGAAGATTCTTGTTGGTGTATGGAAGACAGGGAGGACTGATTATTGTTTGGAAGGGGAATCCCCTTCCATAAGGACTTCAGGTATCAAGTCCCTATCCGGGGTTACTGTACTTCCCTTCTTCGTCTTTTACTGGCACTAGGACCAGCTTGAGTCACTGCACCCCTGTCACACAAAAAAACTGTCCAGAGAGGTCAGTTTCTGGCATCTCTTTAAGATTTGCCTGGAGTGGGACAAGGTTTTGTCACTGAACATGTTGCAGATATGGCTTGTTTCAGCTTGGTCAGGGTGATATTTCTCCACAAAACTTTGCACCTCCCTCCATTTTGCACAAATGTCCAAAGCAGAAAGAAAGGGGAGTGAACGGAGGCAATAGTAGTAGTACAGTGGACTCCCGGTTTACGATATTATTTCATTCCAGAAGTATGTTCAGGTGCCAGTACTGAACGAATTTGTTCCCATAAGGAATATTGTGAATTAGATTAGTCCATTTCAGACCCCCAAACATACACGTACAAACGCACTTACATAAATACACTTACATAATTGGTCGCATTGGGAGGTGATCGTAAAGCGGGGGTCCACTGTAATAGTAGTAGAAAGAAAGGGGGTGAAGGGAGGCAGTAGTAGTAGTAATAATAGTAGAAAGAAAGGGGAGTGAACGAATGCAATAGTAGTAGTAAAGTAAAAGGACACAAGTGCAACTAATGTGACATTTTATTGTGGCAACGTTTTGCTCTCCATGAGCTTTGTCAAGCCGTTACAAACAATACATGGACACAGAGGGTATATATAGGATAGAGTGAGGTGTAATACTAGTGGTAGTAGTAGTAGTAATACAATATGGTAGAACAGTTAACTTGCACATGAGTAAAAGGATATAAAAGCTATTACTTGGGTATCATAAAAATAGGTTAGACAAATATTTCTATTGGAGGTTGGATTAGAGAAGGCCTGTTTCAGTGTTCATCCTTTGTGATGTGCTTATATAGTATTAGCAGGAGAGACTATGTGATGGCAGGGTTTACTGTTTTCAGGAGGATTCTTGCTAAGACTTCAGAGATGGCAAAGCTGCCTTTGTTTTGTTTAATTGTATTAGAAACAGCGATTAGTGGTGATTCAAGGCACTTGCGTGTGTGGAAATTCGTTTCTTTGATCACTAATTGGACGTCCCTGAATTTCATGAGATGATTGGTAGAATTCTGGTGTTGTACGCAGGCGTTGTTCAAGTTATCATTCCTACATGCATAAATGTGTTCATTGAGGTGGGTTTCAAGGTTTCTTGCTATTTCACCTACACGAATCCTGTCGCAGCCTCCACAGGGTATAGTGTAAACCCCTGCGTTGACTGGTTCATGGTGCTTGGATTTTGTCCTGGTTAGATCCTTTATTGAAGTGCTGGAAGAGATGGTGATTAGTGTCAGCTTGTGCAAGTACTTTTAGAAATGTTCAAAGCAACCTGGCTGTTGAGAAGAATTATAACTTTATTGGGAGTGGTGTTGATGTGTGGAGAATTAATGATCTGATGAGCTCTTTTCTTGCAATCTTTGATGAAAAAGGAAGGAAAATGTAAATCAGTGAAGGTTTGGTGAATGTATGTACATTCCTAGTCAAGAAACTCAGGACTACAAATTTGGTATGCTCTTAGGAAAAATCTGATGATGATGCCTCTTTTGGTCTTAGTATCTTGACTGGAATAGAAGTGTGTGAGATCATTTTTATTAGTAGGTTTCCGGTAAACTTGAAATCTTAGGTTGTTATTTACTTTGTGAATGAGGATGTCTAGAAAAGGTAGCCTGTCATTGGACTCTTCTTCTAGTGTAAACTGGATCTCTGGTTCAACTGCATTGAGCCTTGCTTGAAAATTCCGTACATCAAAATGTTTGGGAGTTATTACGTGGATACCATCCACGTAACGTAACCAAGTGACGCTTGAGGGGATGATGTTAGCGAAGTGTTCAGCCTCTAGGTGTTCCATGTACTAGTTAGCTAAGATGGCACTGATGGGGGACCCCATTCCCATGCCGTAGGTTTGTTTGCAGAGCCTGTTATTGAAAGAAAAGCTATTGAATTTAATGCAGAGTTAAGTCAGGTCAACAAAATCTCTGAGAGGTAGAGGAAGATTAAGGTCCTGGTTGACTCTACCTTCCAGAGATTTTGTTGACCTGATTGAACTCTGCGTTAATTTCAACTGTTTTTCTTTCAATAACAGACTCTACAAACAAACCTACAGCATGGGAATGGGGTCCCCCATCAGTGCCATCTTAGCCAACTTGTACATGGAACACCTAGAGGCTGAACACTTCACCAACATCATCCCCTGAAGCGTCTCTTGGTTACGTTACGTGGACGACGTCCTCGTGATAACTCCCAAACGTTTTGATGTATGGAATGTTCAGGCAAGGCTCAACGCAGTTGAACCGGTGATCTAGTTTATGCTAGAAGAGTCCAGTGACAAGCTACCTTTTCTAGACATCCTCATTCACAACCTAATATTTCAAGTTTACCGGAAACCTACTAATAAAAATGATCTCACACACTTCTATTCTAGTCAAGATACTAAGACCAAAAGAGGCATCATCATCATCGGATTTTTCCTAAGAGCATACCGAATTTGTCTAACCTATTTTTATGCTACCCAAGTAATAGCTTTTATATCCTTTTACTTATGTGCAAGTTAATTGTTCTATCATATTGTATTACTACTACTACTACTACTACAACTTATATCACTATTACTACTACTACCACTAATATTACACCTCACTCTAGCCTATATATACCCTCTGTGTCCATGTATTGTTTGTAATGGCTTGACAAAGCTCCTGGAGAGTGAAACATTGCCACAATACAATGTCACACTAGTTGCACTTATGTCCTTTTACTTTACATATTGTCAGTAATTCTACCAACATATATACAATAGTAGTAGTAATACAGTAGTAGTAGAAAAGGTAGAAGGTTGAAGCGGTAATAATAGTAATGGAGTGGTAGTTGTAGTGATAGTAGAAGTGGGGTAGGAAAAGGAGCACTGTATTCACAAGTCAGTGTGACTTGTGAATGGTTCAAATTGGACCGAAACATCGTCATAAGCTTTTCTCTCTCCTTTGTGCAGGTTATTTGTGTATTGTTCCAGTCACGTATTCTGCCTTTTTGTTCTTTATAGCTAATGTTTTATCATTGAAGTTGAGTAGCTTTACTGTGTTCCAGGAACTGGCCAGTAACTGCAGCTGTTGGTCTTTTAAACTTGGTGGCACATGACACCCAGCTCACAAGCCACCAGCAGGAGCAGGCTAAGCAGCGGGCAGAGCAGATTGAGGTGTATGATAAAGTAAGCTCTTCGTATGTTTATGTATGTGATTATATTATTACCTTTGTGTATAGGCAGACCATGCTGGATTCCTTGCCTACAGTTGTTACCCCACTGAACTCTTGGTGATGAGATGTCTTCATGCTAGCACAGGTTGGTTTATTCTTATTCTAGCATGAGTGTAAACATGCTTTAATAGCATGAGCCTTGAAGAATGAGACACTTGACTCCAATATATAAGGCACTTCTGCATGCATATGCTGTACATTTCTTAAAATTGATGGACTGAACACATTAACTCCAGGCTAAGGGACTGATTACCTCAAATTCCTCCTCCTCCTCATCTTTCTCCATTCTTCTCTGTACTGGACTGAAAAAGCCACTGGCTGGTGAAACGTTTCCACAATAAAAATTCCCAAATGTTGCACAAGTGTCTCAGTCTCCCACATGTTATAATGGAAGACAGTTGCTTTGCACCACAGTGGAAATGAAAGTGTTGTTTCCCTTTGAATTATAAGAGAAAAGGCAGTGTGTAGAGCAGTCACACACAATGCAATGTATAAAGCAGTCACGCAGAAGGCACTGTGTAGAGCAGTCGCACAAAAAGCAGTGTGTAGAGTAGTGACACTGAAGACAGTGTGTAGAGCAGTGACAAAAGTATACATGGCAGAGATCAGGTCAGATATGCTGCCTTCAATACAGATTTATCCACCACAAAACATTTAGCACACATGATCAGTACTGTACCCACCTGAGTGCTCCTTCATTGCATCATTAACATATTTTATTGTGTTTGGTTACTCTGATGTGATGTTGGTGCTTTCTTGGTCTCCCTTAATATTCTATACCTTAACAATTATTAGTATTGTTCTAACTAGTATTATTGAAATTCTATAGATATATGCGAGATCATTACTAAATGTAAAAAGAAGAAAACTTCATAGTTTTCTTCTTTTTCAGGTTGTTCTGCCTTGGTGGGAGATGGCCGGTATGTTGAAAAAAATATACGCTAGATAATATTAATATTTCAAAACAGTGGTTGCCAGTCCAGCAGCCATCTTCTTTTGACTTTAAAGATGAAGATATTTATTTCCTTAGTATACATTGGTTGTATTGGTCAGTTTTAAAATTTATATAGTCACAGGTTGGCTACAGTTAGGTAGATATTTTTATTAGTGGGTTTGGGCTTGAGATGGATCTGCCTAGTATGGGCCAATAGGCTTGCTGCAGTGTTCCTCCTTTCTTACATTTTTAAAACATTGTATGTAGTATAAGTTTTCCCTTGCTTTATGCAGATGTTTTATGTATAATTTTGCTTATGTGTGGTGACCCAGTTTCTACCAGGAATGTGTTATATGTGATAAAAATTTACTCTTATGTGATTGGAGAGGATGGTTGCTGTGTATTTTCACTAACATTTGACCACTTAAGTACACCACCACTTTATATTTAATAAATGTCGAATTCAATGTTACTCTTAACTGATATCGTATTTTGAGGACAGTGGTGAGTGAAGGATACTGTTGTGTTAACATGACTCACGAAATCGTAATGACACGATTGCAAACAAACCATACCCCGGCCGGGATTGAACCCGCAGTCAGAGAGTCTCAAAACTCCAGACCGTCGCATTAGCCACTAGTGGCTAACGCGACGGTCTGGAGTTTTGGGACTCTCTGACCGCGGGTTCAATCCCGGCCGGGGTATGGACTGTTGTGTTATGTTGTGAGTCTCACTCACTCACTTACTCAACATGTCCAGGATGTGAAAACCCCTGTCCTCTCACACCCTTACTAACACTGAGAGAGTCAGTGAATCAGTGAGGGAGAAAGGCAGTGAGCAAAGGAGGCAGTGAGTGAAAGAAGCAGTGTGCAAGGAAGGCTGTGAGTGAAGGATGCAGTGGATGGAGATGGTGAGTGAAGGAGGCAGTGAGTGAAGGAAGCAGTGTACAAGGAAGGCTGTGAGTGAAGGAAGCAGTGAGAGAAGGAGGCAGTGAGTGAAGGAGGACAGTGAGTAAAGGGGGCAGCAAGCATGGAAGACAGTGACACAGCCACCAGTCCAGGAAAGGGCCATCCTCCTGGGGTCCCAGTCAGTCTGTCCTCCTCTATCCTTCCTCTGGGTTGGTGCTGGGACCTACCACCATGGTTCACAGGCTACCCACCTATCACCATGCCTCACCAACAACCCTCCCTTCCTTTCCCAGTGAGCCAGCACCTCATGTTCTAGCACATTGTAAATAATCAGTCTACAATTCTTGGCTTCTTTACCCCCAGAAAAATGTGAGACCTTCAATACATGCATCAAATGATGATTCTCAGAGTATGAATGCATTTGGTAAGAAATTAACTGAGAAAAAAATGTGTGGAATTGGTAAAGTCTGAGAATAAATCCCTATCTATTCCATGTTACTGTATAATGAAATTGTGACTATGTTTCAGTCTGTCCATACTAGATGAGTGTCAATTCACAATTATGACATGACATTGGTCCAGGACAGACCGAATCATCTTAAGTCTCCTCTCTTAAGTGTTTGTAATCTGTGAGGATAACACGTATACCGTACTTACACGCTTGCATAAATACCTTATATTATAAGTGCTCTTTCACCATTTCAGATCCTTATGTTGGGGAACCCATCACATGGGTCCTGGCAGGAAGTAGAGCGTATATGCACCGAGGAGCCAACAGAACTTCTTCAGTACCTAATTCAGAAAAAGCAATTTAAATTAGCTGTTGAATGGGCTAGCTATCATACTGGTGATGCTGATATGCGGCATCTGGTTGATCAAAGCTACCTTATGCATTTGTTGGATAAAACCAACCCAGACTACACTACTGCAGTAGAAGCTCTGAATTCTTTGCATATAAATGATCTTGTTATAGTGGTGCACAATCTTCTACAGAGGCTGTCGAATATCCCCACGCGAAGATTCTTGATTGAGGTCTTTCTGAAGAATCTTTACTCAACAGATGGGGCCTCTTTATACAGTGAAAGCAGTGAAGTTGGAGAGAACAGGAAAGGTGCCAGAGTTACAAGTGATGAGCATACAAATATTAAAGAGGAAAAGTGTAACCGTATTTCTTCCCTTGGTGTGCAACTGGATGCTGTGAGCCTGCAACAGGAAGTAATGGGATTAATTCTGGTTGAGGATGTAGCACCACCTGCAGCAGACAGGTTCCAACTGAGTCATTTAGCTTCATCTCCACATCTGATTATAGAACAGTGGTTGATGAATGTAAGATTAGAAGCTATAGAAAAATCCCTTAAAATATTAACTCACCATCTAGATATGGTAGGTTCACAGATGTTCCTTCCTGATGATTCACAAGATTTTGGAATCTCATTTTCAGGTACCAGTACAGCAGTTGCAGCAAGAGAAGTAAATGGCTTGAGTTGGGATGTTCTAAATTGGCTCTTGGAAGTTTATGCTGCCAAAGCACTGGACACCACTGGTGTACAGTTTGCTATTAAGCCTTCACTGATGGGTGAAAAGTCACCAAAAAAATTTGTGATGCCAGCCCAGCCTCCCAAAAGGCACGAGTGGGTACCAGATGCAGAGGTAAGAAAATGCCCTATATGCGACACAGCTATTTTTTCGATGTTTTGCCGGCGTCACCATTGTCGTCGGTGTGGACGTGTTGTGTGTGGCTCATGTTCTCAACACAAGACTGCTGTTCAAGGATATGATGATTTATTTGTTCGAGTTTGCTCTGAGTGTTATCAGCAAACTAAAGAGCTTAACCTGCAAGATTATATACAAGTTAGACCATTAGCAGATGGAACATTTGACACTTTATCACAAAGTTTAGATGTACATAGTTCTCGTGGAGAAAATTCTTGGACCAGTGACATTGAAGGAGGCTGGTACCTGTCAACAGATACTCACCATAACAATTTAATCCGTCGTGAATTCTGCTATGACTATGCACCGTCACTGAGTCTTTGCCTTGCTATATTGGGACTCCACCAAAATCACAAAAGGGCAGCTGTTTGTATCATCAAGTTATGTCATCATTTATTTTCCCTCATTATATCATCTTTAAAAGTATCAAACTCAGAAACTGATCACAGTTTTTTGCTGTCAATGATTCAAACCCTTTTGACTTCATCCAAAGTACGGTTTGGAAATGTTGGTGAACATCAAGGAATTGAACTATGCGAGTATTACACTCAGTGGGTCGATTTGCTTTCCCTTTTATTAAAAGCAAACTGTGATGACATAATCTCAATTGAAGCTTTAGGAAATATGCTTGTAATTGGAAATTTGTACCAAAAATGTTTATTAGAAGAGAAAGCCATTCAGAGTGATTTAGAAAAACACTTGAAGCAAGAATTTTTCCATATGAGAGGGCTACGCAACACACTCGTCAAGAAGCAGATGTGGGAATTAGCTCTGGATGTCTCAACCAAAGCTGGACTTGAAACTAATGGAGTGTGGAGAGCATGGGCCTTGGCTTCTCTCAAGGCAGGGGATTTTCCTGGAGCTCGGGAACGATTCTCGCGAGTTCTTGAAAGACCAACAGACAAAAATAGGACCTGTGTGTCATCCTTGTTGCCAGAAGTTCTTAAATATCTTGAGAGTAACCCATTCCAAGTAGATCCACAGGTAATGGACCAAGCAGAGCGCACAAGATCAAGCATCATGCTCAGTGATCAGTCCAGGCTTCCTCCATCACAGGCCCTTGTAGTACTTCATAGTCTCAAGAACCTTAACCGAATTGCACAAGGTAATCTGAATTATAGAGATACCCCTAGACAAGTGTTTTTTGGTCAAAGAAATAAAAAAGTGAACCCATCAAGAATTGAATCAGCATTCCAGATCGAGTGTAAATATTACCTTAGTTTGTATGGGAGTCATTCCATGTCCATTCAGTATTTTATGAGACATAGACTAATGCAGGAATGTGTGGAGTATTTGCTTGCTGAAGATGTTAACGTGGAAGTCTTTATTGAAAATGTCTTGATACCTTGCTTAAGATGTGGCTATCTTGATCAGTTGATGCGATGCCTATATGCATCAGATCCCCACATGGAAAAGTGGGCCAAGTTGATGTTTGGAGGCTGCCGCTGGCTGGAGCGACGTGGTTGGTGGAACTGTCTTTTGACCTTACAAGAAGCATTGGGCGACAGACTGAGAGCATCAATGACTCTTCTCAGAATGTATAGTAATGATGTTGGCAGTTACACAGCACTCGCAAGCAGATCTAACTACATAACTTTAGCATTAACACACCTTCAAGCTTATTTGGATAGTCAGACTTTGCATGGTTCCACTGCAAAGAAAAAGAAGCTAATTCTTGACATGTCTCCCTGGTATGTAAATCAGAATATCAATATGCTAACATTGCAAGCTGATGTCACAAAGATCTTGGCAGAAAATGAATCAAAAGGAAACATTAATACAGATCTTTTGGAAAAGCTTTATGAAATGAATGTTTTAAAAAATAGATGCTTGCCAACACTGTTAATAAATAGTGATGAGCGGTTAGCAGTAGCAGTTCTTGTAATATGTGGAGCTGAGATTTTGGCAGATGGTTTAAACCTTGCATATCGGATAGTGGAGAGAAGTGAATTGCCGGTGGAGAAGTTGCTGTCAACATGTTGCCAATTGCTGGTTCAGAAAGATAAGGTCGAACAAGTGAGCCTGGTGGTGAGTGGAATACAAGAGTGGGAAGCCCTGAGACCAGAAGCAGTAGATGCTGCCTTACATCCAGTGCTCCACATAGTTGCAGCCAACAATCAGAACAACTATCTCGATAGTCTTGTCAGACTTCTCTCCAGTGATCAGGCTAAGGTAAGTTGACACAAAGAAATTGGTTTATTCTGCGAGGTTTTTGTACTGTTACTTCCTCACCTTCCTCACATCAGATTTGAGTACTTCTTATTCCTCAGGCACTGCTTGACCCTTATGGGTTTAATACTTGCTATGACTGTAATAGAACTGGAATGGATGAGGACTTCTTTGAGGGGTGTCCCGTAGATCAATTGTTAGCGCACTCAGCTCACACACTGAGGTCTGGAGTTCGAATCTCCAGTACGGAAAACATTAGGGACACGTTTCCATAAGACACATGCTGTCCCTCTTCGTCCATCAGTATAAAATGGGTACCTGGGTGTTAGTCGACTGGTGTGGGTCACATCCTGGGACGAAACTGACCTAATTTTCCCGAAATGCTCTGCATAACAAGCGGCTTTTTATATAGTAGTATGTCATTGATGTCACCTAGGCCTGTATACACATGTACCTTGTACATGTACTTGTAGAAATAAAGATATTATTACACGTACAGTGGACCCCCGCATAACGATTACCTCCGAATGTGACCAATTATGTAAGTGTATTTATGTAAGTGTGTTTGTACGTGTATGTTTGGGGGTCTGAAATGGACTAATCTACTTCACAATATTTCTTATGGAAACAAATTCAGTCAGTACTGGCACCTGAACATACTTCTGGAGTGAAAAAATATCGTTAACCGGGGGTCCACTGTATATGTATTATTATATTAAGTATGAAGTACAGTAGAAGGAAGTAGAGGAAGAAAAATCAGAAATGCAGTAAGAGGTGTTAATAATCTGAAAGATTTCAGTCCCTGAAAGAGTATTAAGGTATAAAGGAATACAACTCACTTGTAATTTGTATAGTAATGTATATGCATTATCTGTTCTTTTATTTTTTTTTATTGAATTTTATTCAAAGCATAATAGCAGTGTTCATGGAAATATAGACCATCACACTACTAGTTCACTTCATTCCTCAATCTAAACTTGGAATATATTTAATTATATTCCTGTGTCGTAATTCTTGTCGAAAACACTGGGCATAACATTAACTTTGTATTTTTTGTTTAAATTATACCTACAATCTTCCAAGACCTATATCTGTAATGTTTTTATTTTTTATTTATTTTTTATTTATTAACAATTTGAGCACACATACAGAGGTACAAAAAAATACAGATAAGAGCAGCATGCCAAAGCCACTTATACTATGCATAGCATTATGGGCTGGCTTAAAATTAACTTAAGATTAACTAAGCAATGATGAAATCAGTGATAAAACATTAATGTAAACAGATTACTATAAAGCACAAGTGAGTATTACAAAGACAGGTCATATGGTTGCATGCATTGTTGTACATTCAGTCATATGGAGTATTCTGTTAGGTAGTGTATTTAAAAAATAATAAAGTTAGATTGGGTTTTAGGTTTAACATTTATGTGATATAATTGTGAGAAACATTTAAGATATACAATTTATAAGGTTCAGTTATTCAGTATTTATTTGGTTTTGGGTGAGTAAGTGATCTTTGAGAAGAGACTTGAATTTATAAACAGGTAGTGTTTCTTTTATATTTACAGGTAATGAATTCCAGATTTTAGGGCCTTTTATGTGCATTGAGTTTTTGCATAGTGTGAGATGGACACGAGGAACATCAAAGAGTGATCTGTGCCTTGTGTTGTGGTCATGTGTTCTGTTGAGGTTGGCAAGGAGATGTTTGAGGGGAGGGTTAATATCAGAGTTAAGTGTTCTATGTATGTAATAGGTGCAGTAATAAGTATGGATGTTTTGTATGGTGAGTAGGTTTAGTGTATTGAATATTGGTGGAGTGTGCTGCCTGTAGTGAGAATTTGTTATCATTCTAACTGCAGCCTTTTGTTGGGTAATTAGTGGTCTGAGATGGTTAACTGTTGTTGAGCCCCATGCACAAATTCCGTAGGTGAGATAGGGGTAAATAAGAGAGTGATATAGGGCCAGGAGGGCTGACTGTGGAGCATAGTACCGTATCTTCGATAGTATGCCTACAGTCTTGGAAATTTTCTTAGAAATTTGTTGTATATGTGTATGAAATTTGAGTCTATTATCAAGGTGGATTCCTAAGAATTTTCCCTCTGTTAGCTTTGTGATAGGTGATCCATTTATCATTATGTTAAGTGGGACATCTGTAGCTCTGTTACCAAACTGAATGAAGTAGGTTTTGTCAATGTTTAGTGTAAGTTTGTTAGTCCTCATCCAGGTAGATATTTTCTGTAATTCGGTATTTACAGTATTGGCTAGCGTGACTGAATTTATAAATAAAAAAAAATCAATTGGCTCAAACTGTCAGTTAAAATTGGTTTGGTTGGAACTAATTATATTTTACATTGGTTTTAGAAACTCATTGAAAGTACAATAGTTATGTTATTTAACTATTTAGGTGTAAGAGTTGAGAGAAAAATGTCTTTAAGTGAGTGTGATAGATTACAGTACAATACAATTTTTATTTCTTTGCAAGTTTACATTGAGATTCTGTAGTTACAGTAGTGAGTTGCAATGCAAAGAAAGCCACTATCATGCCATGGCATTAAAGGCAGACTAAATTAATGCTTACAGACTACTTAATACTAGAGAAATTGATCATAGTTTGTTTAGGTTGTACATCTGTTTTTATTTAAAGCAGACAGTAAGTTAACTCAAGTTACAATCTGGGGATATTACATTAGGACAATTTGAAAGTATTTTGTAGGTTGTGTATATCAATAGTAAATCTTTCTTTCTTTCTTTCAACACACCGGCCGTATCCCACCGAGGCGGGGTGGCCCAAAAGGAAAAACGAAAGTTTCTCCTTTTACATTTAGTAATATATACAGGAGAAGAGGTTACTAGCCCCTTGCTCCCGGCATTTTAGTTGCCTGACTTAAGAAATCGTAATGACACGATTGCAAACAAACCATACCCCCGGCCGGGATTGAACCCGACGCGATGCGACGGGCTGGAGTTTTGAGACTCTATGACCGTGGGTTCAATCCCGGCCGGGGGTATGATTTTAGTTGCCTCTTATAACACACATGGCTTACGGAGGAAGAATTCTGTTCCACTTCCCCATGGAGATAAGAGGAAATAAACAAGAACAAGAACTAGAAAGAAAATAGAAGAAAACTCAGAGAGGTATGTATATGCTTGTACATGTATGTGTGGTGTGCCCTAAGTGTAAGTAGAAGTAGCAAGATGTACCTGAAATCTTGCATGTTCATGAGACAGAAAAAAAGACACCAGCAGTCCTGCCATCATGTAAAACAATTACAGGCTTCTGTTTTACACTCACTTGGCAGGACAGTAGTACCTCCCTGGGCGGTTGCTGTCTACCAACCTACTACCTAGATCAGTAGTAAATATTTAAGTTATATTATTGGAATATAATTATATGATTTGTTTTATAGTTACAAGAGCAGAGCTATGCTGGTGATGCTCCATCTTCAGTGTTCAATTTGTTGTATGTAAAACTTGTGGAAGTACATAGGCATGAATTTGGAGATAGGGGAACTCTCTATATAGCAGCAATCTTGCCCAGTTTGAAGCCTCTTCTAGGAAAATTCAAGTGCTTGAACTGACCCATTAAGCAGTTACAGTGGTCCCTCGCTTTTCGTAGTTCCCGGCAATCGTAAATTTCGCCAATCATAGGGGTATTTTCGTATAAACATTGACTCGCTTTTCATAAGTTGACTCGCGAGTCGTAATTCGTCCGGGACGCGTACCCATGGCGTGAGCCATGGCGGCAGCCAGTTTGGCATTGTTTACCAGTGAGCGAAGGTCCCCTCACGTGCTCCAGCAAAATATTTCATAATATTCCATTTATTTTAGTGCTTGCAAGTACTAAATAAGCTACCATGGCTCCAAAGAAAGCTGCTAGTGCCAAGCCTGTGGTAAAGAAGGTGAGAAATACGATTGAATTTAAGAAAACCATCATTGAACAATATGAAAGTGGTACAAGTGTGGCTGAACTGTCCAGGATGTATAAGAAACCCTATACAACCTTATGTTCCATAGTGGCCAAGAAGAAGGAAATCAAGGACACTGTTGTTGCAAAGGGAGTAACTATGCTGACAAAAATGAGATCACCAGTACTCGAAGAGGTTGAGAAGTTATTATTGGTGTGGATAAATGAGAAACAATTAGCAGGAGATACTCTTATGACTTCGATTATTTGTGAAAAGGCTAGGCAGTTGCATGAAGATTTGGTAAAGAAATTGCCTGCAAATAGTGGTGATGTGAGTGAATTTAAGGCCAGCAAAGGCTGGTTTGAGAGATTTAAGAACCGTACTGGCATACACAGTGTGGTAAGGCATGGTGAGGCTGCCAGTTTGGACCACAAGGTGGCTGAAAAATATGTGCATGAATTCCAGGAGTACATAGAGGCTGAAGGACTGAAACCTGAACAAGTGTTCAATTGTGACGAAACAGGCCTCTTTTGGAAGAAAATGCCAAAGAGGACCTTCATTACACAAGAGGAAAAGGCAATGCCAGGACACAAGCCTATGAAAAACAGGCTGACTCTAATGTTCTGTGCTAATGCTAGTGGGGATTTCAAAGTGAAGCCATTACTAGTGTACCATTCTGAAAATCCCAGAGTGTTCAGGAAAAACAATGTTATGAAGAGTAAATTGTGTGTGTTTTGGAAATCTAATAGTAAGGCATGGGTCACGAGGGAAATTTTCATTGAGTGGTTCAATGAAGTGTTTGGCCCTAGTGTGAAAGAGTATCTCCTGGAAAAGAAATTGGATCTCAAGTGCCTGCTAGTAATGGACAGTGCACCTGCTCATCCTCCAAACTTGGATGACCTAATTTTCGAGGAGTTTGGGTTCATCACAGTAAAGCTCTTGCCCCTGAATACCACTCCTCTCCTCCAGCCCATGGACCAGCAGGTCATTGCAAACTTTAAAAAACTCTACACAAAAGCAATGTTTCACAGGTGCTTGACTGTGACCACAGACACTCACTTGACCCTAAGGGAATTTTGGAGAGAACACTTCAGCATCCTCCATTGCATAACCCTTATAGGTATGGCTTGGGAGGGAGTGACTACCAGGACTTTGAACTCTGCCTGGAGAAAATTGTGGCCAGATTGTGTCGACAAGAGGGAGTTTGAAGGGTTTGGGACTGACCCTGATGAGCCTATGTCTGTTGTAAAATCAATTGTGGCACTGGGAAGTTCCATGGGGTTGGATGTGAGTTTGGAGGATGTGGAAGAATTGGTGGAAGACCACAACGAAGAGCTCACCACTGAGGAGCTGCAAGAGCTTCAGCAGGAAGAGCAACACATCGCAGCTCAGAATGTTGCTGCAGAGGAGGAGGAAGAGAGATGGAAGAAGGTGCCTTCTTCAGAAATTAGCGATTTTTACTATGTGGGGTAAGATGGAAAGCTTTATGGAGAAACATCACCCTAACAAGGTTGTTGCAAGCCATGTTGACAACATGTACAGTGACAAAGTCTTGGGTCATTTTAGGGAAGTGTTAAAGAGACGCCAGAAACAGAGCTCTCTCCACAGTTATTTTGCGAGACAGGACTCCAGTGACTCAAAATGGTCCTAGTGGCATTAAGAAACAGAGAAGACAAACAACCCCAGAAAAGCAATTGGAACCTGAGGTGATGCTGGAAGGGGTATCGTAAAGGGTTCTTTAATGGAGATTTCGTAGGTTGAAGGTAGACACACTTGTAGGATGGTAACTATATTGTCAGACTGAGATGAGGGATGGAGCCCAGCTGCCTTGCCTGTCCGCTGAATGGTCTGCCGCTGAGTGAGGCCGGGGCAGAGGTATGAGCCTACACCTCTGTATCCCGTGACGTCACACAAAGCCACAGGCCTACAAGGGATCTCGTATCTAAAGCACATGGATGATACTAATATGCTATGCTATATAATACAGGGAATACAGGGATCAGCAACTATGCTGACAGGGGATTCCCCTTCCAAACTATAAACAATCCACTCTCTCTCCTCCTCCAGTCTCCCATACACTAAGAAGAATCTCCAATAAAAGTAAGTGTTATGCTGTTAATGTTTCATTCATCATTTCCCATTATATTGTTTATGTACTACATGTATATTTCATGTAAAAAATTTTTTTGTTTTAATACTTCTGGGTGTCAGGAACGGATTAATTGTATTTACATTATTTCTTATGGGGAAAATTGATTCGCATATCGTAAATTTCGTTTATAGTAGGAGCTCCAGGAACGGATTAATTACGAAAAACGAGGGACCACTGTATTTTGCTAGTATACCTTCCGTACTTTTCATTGATTCATGAAGCTGCCCATTCAGCCATTAAAGCTACCCTGGATATCGATAATTTATCCAATTTTACACTATATTCAACAAATTACAATTTAACAACATACCAAAACATACACCTAAGGTTTTCCAGCCACCAAAGCACCCAACCCTCTGTTGATTAATTCTGCCGCCAGGCCTCTTCTGTATAACATTTGTCCTTCATTTTGGATCCATCATTGAATGCATTTTGAAATAATATCTAATTCTTTTGTAATTGACCCTTTGTCATTAGTTACTTTATTTATTGTACTTACGATTGTAGTTAACTGCATAGGAAGCCCTACTTAATAGTCTGTCTAATTCTTAAGTAACATTTAAGCCTTATGATTAGTTTGCCTGAAATGCATTGCATAATTAGTGGCTTTCTTTTGTGCCTAGCAATGTTTTATTATTTGTAAACTATGTACATTATTTGTACCACATAAAGAAGTAAAAATTGTATTATATTGTATGATCAGTAGCTTTGCCTGCTCATGTAGGATCTTCTAGCCACTTACACTGTTGTGTTCACCATTGCTCTGTTGTTAGTCTTTGTATTCCTGTCTAGGTTTCTTGATGTTTATTGGTGGGTTGTGCATAACAGCTATCACCACCCTGGGTCCCCAGTCTTGATGTGCATGATGTGTAGTTATTTGACTCCTCTTTGTGTATTCCTCTCATCTCAAAATTCCACTGGTTTCTGGTTAGCATGTAGACAGTAAGCCTACTGTCTAGTTCTCATAGTCCCTCTTTAGAGTGAGTTGTTGTGGGCCTAGTTCCCTGAGTGCCCATCAATGGGCAGGTCCTCAAGTTTGACATACTCGGCCATGCCTCTTTCTCACTCCTAGACCTGCAGGCTTCCTGTTAACAGCTTCCCTCCCGGACTGGCTTCGGCACACCTCTCACTGCCTGCTGTGAACCTCATTATTCCAATAAAGAAGTTAGTCAACTCTCTATTGGACTTTGCATGGTGTACCCCTAGAGGCTGAGTTTCCTCACATGTCATAGCATTCATGGTTTTGTCTTCCTGTCTTTTTTTTTTATTCACTCCCTCACCTGTTCCTTCTCTTTTTCTGTTCTCTCCCAGTCAGGATACACATGTTGATACACTTCTGTCAATCTTAACAGCGGTTTTCCTCTCCCAGTCTTGTCTTCTGCCATTTCTCTTGAAAGATTCACTTTAGCTGGAAATATTTTGTTCCTTGAGTACCTTCCTATTTTCTGAAAATTTGTCAACTGGTGCACTTTCACTTCTCCACCTGTCTTTTCAGTGACAGCTTCAGTCTCTTGTTCATCTACCACCATCACTTGTCCTTGCAGCAGTCTTCCAAAGACCATGGATAATCAGTATGCCCTCTCCCCCTCCTTTATTGACAAGCTAAGAGCTGTTAGCTACATCAGCTCATTCGAAAGCATTTTTATTGTTATGAAACATACAGGTAGGGAACAGGATGAAGTTGGAGCCATATATATATATTCTTCTTCTTTCAACGTACCAGCCATATCCCACCGAGGTGGGGTGGCCGAAAAGAAAAAACAAAAGTTTCTCCTTTTAACTTTAGTAATATATACAGGAGAAGAGGTTACTAGCCCCTTGCTCCCGGCATTTTAGTCGCCTCTTACAACACACATGGCTTACGGAGGAAGAATACTGTTCCACTTCCCCAGGGTGGTAAGAGGAAATAAACAAGAACAAGAACTAGAAAAAAAAAATAGAAGAAAACCCAGAGGGGTGTGTATATATATGCTTGTACATGTAAGATCAATGCAGTTGAACCATCAATAAAGTTTACACTTGAACTCGAAAACGATGGCAAACTTCCTTTCCTCGACGTTCTCTGTGCAGATCTCCCGACAGTGACAAACTTCTTTTCAAAGTGTATAGAAAACCTACCAACAAGGACGATCTTATACACTTTTATTCACACCAAGACACCTGCACTAAGAGAGGAGTCCTCATTGGCTTCTTCTTGAGAGCTGTTCGCATCTCCAGCCCTTGTTTACTAGAAGAAGAATGCACTTACATAACACAAGCCTTTACACGTCTTCAGTTCCCATCTTTCTTCATCCGAGATTGCAGACTCAAGGCACAAGCTATCCTCAACAAACCGCCCATGGAACAGCCCCCTAAGCAGTTCATAGTACTCCCATGTGGTGATGTTTCCACGAATACTCGCCGGGCACTTGCTATGAGTAACATCAACATTTCCACCATAAACACATCATCTATCAAAGACCTCACTACGAAACGCAGCCCCACACCTCTAACTTCTACAGCAGGCGTCTACACTATCCCCTGTGGGTTCTGTCCCAAGAAATATGTAGGCGAGACAGGCAGAGATCTTACAGTCCGCCTGAATGAGCATCGAAATGCCTCTAACAGAGACGATGTAAGGTACGCCTGTGTCCTCCACAGAGACTCCACGGGGCATTTGATGAACTGGAATGAGGCACAACTCGTTCTCACCGAACCAGACCTCAGACGCCGATGGTGCCTAGAGGCCTCACTAATCGCCATCACCGACACTATAGAACGCAACACTGGAAACTACAAAATTTCAAAAACATTGGCATACATGATACTTAAGCACCACCAACCCAACAAGACAGGAGTCACATGATTTCATCGTCTACCCGTCCTCATCACAACATGACATTCCTCAGGTCACGTGCGTCACTCACACCTCACTCTCCGGCTATATATATACAGGTCTCCCTCAACATTCACGTTTTCAGCTTTCGCGGGCTTCACACATTCGCGAATTCCCAACCGCCAAATTCCCAACCGCCAAATTCCCAGCCGCCAAATCATATTCAAGTTTCCCGCCACCTGCGAGTCCCTACTACCCTCCCTCCTACCCCCGCAACTGGCAGCCAGCCCTCCCACCACTCAGTGTGGTGAGTGTTTTGTTTGTTCATTATTTGCTATTAAACTGCAGTATAAATAGTGTAAACCCATTCATGACTGCATATTGGAATGGTTATTCGGACAGGTATTAGACGGTGACATGTGTTTACTCTTGAACACAGCAAAGAATCAAACATTTCTGCTACTGCTAATAATAACAATAGTAATAATAATAATAATAATAATAATAATAATAATAATAATAAATACGATATAATTGAAGAAGGAAGTTGTACAAAAATACGAGGGAGGGGTTGACACATCGTCAGTGTGGCTTTGTTTATGTTGGAGTGAACATTAGTCTCCCTGCTCTTCCAAACATTTCACAATAATTCATTGTGTTTGGTACTTGTAGATTGAGTGCGACTGGAGTGGTAGAGGCAGTGGTTGAGGCAGCTGTTGAGGCAGCTGTTGAGGCAGCGATTGAGGCAGCTGTTGAGGCAGCGATTGTGGCAGTGATAAGATAAGATAAGATAAGATTTCGTTCGGATTTTTAACCCCGGAGGGTTAGCCACCCAGGATAACCCAAGAAAGTCAGTGCGTCATCGAGGACTGTCTAACTTATTTCCATTGGGGTCCTTAATCTTGTCCCCCAGGATGCGACCCACACCAGTCGACTAACACCCAGGTACCTATTTGCTGCTAGGTGAACAGGACAATAGGTGTAAGGAAACGTGTCGAAATGTTTCCACCCGCCGGGAATCGAACCCGGGCCCTCCGTGTGTGAAGCGGGAGCTTTAGCCACCAGGCCACCGGGCCAGTGGGTGAGGCAGCGATTGAGGCAGCTGTTGAGGCAGCTGTTGAGGCAGCGATTGAGGCAGCTGTTGAGGCAGCGATTGAGGCAGCTGTTGAGGCAGCTGTTGAGGCAGCTGTTGAGGCAGCGTTTGAGGCAACTGTTGAAGCAGCGACTGAGGCAGTGGGTGAGGCAGCTGGTGAGGAAGCGATTGAGGCAGTGGTATTTAATAACATACATGTTATTAATAATAATAATACATGTTATTAATATGTACTATTATTATTTATAACATATATGTTATTAAATACCACTGCCTCAACCACTGAATTATTGTGAAATGTTTGGAAGAGCAGGGAGACTAATGTTCACTCCAGCATAAACAAAGCCACACTGACGATGTGTCAACCACTCCCTCGTATTTTTGTACAATTTCCTTCTTCAATTATATCGTATTATTATTATTATTATTATTATTATTATTATTATTATTATTATTATTATTATTATTATTATTATTATTATTATTATTATTACTATTGTTATTATTAGCAGTAGCAGAAATGTTTGATTCTTTGCTGTGTTCAAGACTAAACACATGATGTCACCATCCAATACCTGTCTGAATAGCCATTCCAATATGCAGTCATGAATGGGTTTACACTATTTATACTGCAGTTTAATAGCAAATAATGAACAAACAAAACACTCACCACACTGAGTGGTGGGAGGGCTGGCTGCCAGTTGCAGGGGTCGGAGGGAGGGTAGTAGGGACTCGCAGTGGTTGGGGGAGTGGTGGAGGCATTGGTGGAGTCTGTGGTATTTAATAACATACATGTTATTAAAGCATAACATGTATATATTTAGTACAATTTACGACGTTTTCATATATTTTATGATTGTTCATGGTTCAACAAGTTAAGGAAGCAGTATTGTATTATATTTCCCTACAATATATTGGGGCACCAAACATTCACGGTTTTTCAACATTCGCGAGGCTCTTGATCCCCTAACCCTCGCAAAGGTTGAGGGAGACCTGTAATGTCTTTCTACCTCTGTATGTTAGAAGTGATCAAGGTCCCAGGACCGAAACGTTTTCTAATAAATATGTCATAGTGTTTGCTTACGTGTCTTTCTAAACCAACTTGTCGGTATTTATTACCAAGGTTTATACCATTTCAAATCCTACCTTACTACCTTACTCAGTATGTCACCGTTAAAGACACAGCATCATCAGCACGGCCACTTGATACTGGAGTTCCTCAGGGAAGTGTCCTCGGACCCCTGCTCTTCCTCATTTACATGAATGATCTTCCAAACGTATCCCAACACCTGAAACCCAATATCTTTGCTGACAACACGACTTATGTCATCTCTTACCCTAATCTTGCCACCCTCAACACCATTGTTAATGAGGAGCTGCTCAAAATATCAACCTGGATGACAGCCAATAAACTTACACTTAACACTGACAAAACCTACTATATATTATGTTTGGTAGCAGAGCAGGTGCTGCACAACTTAACATTAAGATCGACAGCACTCTAATTGCCAGACATAATGAGGGCAAATTTCTTGGCCTATACCTCGACAACAACCTGAATTTCAGCACCCATATCCAACACATATCAAAAAAAGTATCCAAAACAGTTGGGATCCTCTCCAAGATACGATACTATGTTTTGCAGAATGCCCTTCTCACACTATACCATTCACTCATTTATCCATACCTCACCTATGCTATTTGTGCTTGGGGATCAACTGCAGCAATACACCTAAAGCCAATAATTACTCAACAAAAAGCTGCAATAAGAATAATCACTAATTCCCATCCCTGGCAACCCCCCCCCCCACTCTTCATAGATCTAAACTTACTCCCTGTTCAGAACATCCACACTTACTACTGTGCAATCTACATATACAGGACCTTAAATTCCAGTATTAACCTTGACCTAAAATGCTTTCTTGATGGTTGTGACAGAACCCACAGGCATAACACCAGACACAAACATCTCTACGACATTCCCCGTGTCTGACTAAACCTTTACAAAAACTCAATGTATGTCAAAGGCCCTAAAATCTGGAACACTCTACCTGAAAACTCTAGAACAGCAGACACATTCATCACCTTCAAAACTACTGTTAGAAAACATCTTATCTCCCTGATACACCCCATCAACTAACTACATAAAAACCACTTGGTGGTCCACATTTACACACACTCACCCATTTGACTATAAGCACAGAAATACATATCCTAATCTTAAAATAATGATTCCAAACTAGTCATAAGTTTGCCTGTGATGCTTCAGTATAGAAACTATGTATTGTGCCAAAACAAAAGCATTCACATTGCTAACTCACAAACTAGTATTTGTCACTTAGTATTTAGTCAACTTACTCCACAATTTGTTATAATTTAGGGTTAAGAATTAATCTAAGTTTGCCCGAAATGCCTAGCCATGCTAGGTGTTCTAGTGACCCCCTCTGTAATTATTATTTTACTACATGTAAACCACACAATAACCAAAATCTGTAAACCCTGCATTGCAATCCTTATAGAGAATAAACTTTGATTTGATTTGATTCATGTTTGTGCAGATGTACCTGCACAAGCCCCCATATATATGTGTGTGGGTGGGTGCGTGGGGTGTGGGGGGAGTGCTGCCTGCACACATGAAGAGGATAATGTAGTTACAGTATCCATTAGTTTTGGTGTGCATTTTGACCTATGATTGTTTTGTCTGGTGGCAAAAACCCTCGCTTCACACGGTGAGGGTTCAGGTTCAATTCCTGGTGAAGGGGTGGAAACATTGGATGTGTTTCCTTACACCGGTTGTCTATGTTCACCCATCAGTAAAATGGGTACCTGGGTGTTAGTTGACTGGTGTGGAGTTTACCTGGAGAGAGTTCCGGGGTTCAACGCCCCCGCGGCCCGGTCTGTGACCAGGCCTCCTGGTGGATCAGAGCCTGATCAACCAGGCTGTTGCTGCTGGCTGCACGCAAACCAACGTATGAGCCACAGCCCGGCTGGTCAGGAACCAACTTTAGGTGCTTGTCCAGTGCCAGCTTGAAGACTGCCAGGGGTCTGTTGGTAATCCCCCTTATGTATGCTGGGAGGCAGTTGAACAGTCTCGGGCCCCTGACACTTATTGTATGGTCTCTTAACGTGCTAGTGACACCCCTGCTTTTCATTGGAGGGATGTTGCATCGTCTGCCAAGTCTTTTGCTTTCGTAGTGAGTGATTTTCGTGTGCAAGTTCGGTACTAGTCCCTCTAGGATTTTCCAGGTGGATATAATCATGTATCTCTCCCGCCTGCATTCCAGGGAATAAAGTTTTAGGAACCTCAAGCGCTCCCAGTAATTGAGGTGTTTTATCTCCGTTATGCGCGCCGTGAAGGTTCTCTGTACATTTTCTAGGTCAGCAATTTCACCTGCCTTGAAAGGTGTTGTTAGTGTGCAGCAATATTCCAGCCTAGATAGAACAAGTGACATGAAGAGAGTCATCATGGGCTTGGCCTCCCTAGTTTTGAAGGTTCTCATTATCCATCCTGTCATTTTTCTAGCAGATGCGATTGATACAATGTTATGGTCCTTGAAGGTGAGATCCTCGGACATGATCACTCCCAGGTCTTTGATGTTGGTGTTTCGCTCTATTTTGTGGCCAGAATTTGTTTTGTACTCTGATGAAGATTTAATTTCCTCGTGTTTACCATATTTGAGTACAGTGGACCCTTAACCAGCGATGGCATCGATTAACGATAAATCTGACTAGCGATACATTTAAATGCAAAAATTTTGCCTCAACTAGCGCTTAAAAACGCGACCAGCGCTATTCGTTCCGTACCATACGCGTCCACTTTGGCCTGAGCGTGCCTCACTTGTCCCTTGGGTGTCAGTGTTTACAAGCCAGCCAGCCACCGCGGTCGCTTCCAAACATACAACAACTGGAACATTTCATATTATCACAGCCTTTGTAGTGATTGCACCTGCAAAATAAGTCACCATGGGCCCCAAGAAAGCTTCTAGTGCCAACCCTACAGCAAAAAGGGTGAGAATTACTATGGAGATGAAGAAAGATATCATTGCTAAGTATGAAAGTGGAGTGCGTGTCTCTGAGCTGGTCAGGTTGTATAATAAACCCCAATCAACCATCGCTACTATTGTGGGTAAGAAATCGGCAATCAAGGAAGCTGTTCTTGCCAAAGGTGCAGCTGCTGCTGCACCACAGTCAGCTGTTGTTGTTGCTGCACCACAATCAGCTGTATTACTCGAAGATGTGGAGAGAGTGTTGGTGTGGCTTAACGTGAAACAATTACCGAGAAACGATTAACCCCGGAGGGTTAGCCACCCAGGATAACCCAAGAAAGTCAGTGCATCATCGAGGACTGTCTAACTTATTTCCATTGGGGGTCATTAATCTTGTCCCCCAGGATGCGACCCACAACAGTTGACTAACACCCAGGCGAATAGGAAAAAATGCCTGGAACTAGTGCTCATATTGGTGAGGTTAGTGGGGATGATGTGGAAGAGTTGGTGGAGGAGGACAATGAAGAACTAACCACTGATGAGCTGCTAGATCATCTTCAACAGTAAAAGGCCACACCTGAGGAAACTGCTTCGGAGGAGGGGAGAGAGAAATTGAAGAAGTTGCCTACTTCAAAGATTAAGGAAATGTGTGCAATGTGGCTTAAAGTGCAAACCTTTTTTGATGAAAATCACCCTCACACAGCTATTGCAAGCCATGCTGGTGACTATTACACTGGCAATGTTGTGAAACACTTTAGGATAAAGGAACGAGAGGTACAGGCCTCTATGGACAGATATGTTGTGCGACAGAAGTCCAGTGACTCTGAAGCTGGTCCTAGTGGCATTAAAAGAACAAGGGAAGTAGCCCCAGAAAAAGACTTGCTGCCTCAAGTGCTAATGGAAGGGGATTCCCCTTCTAAACACTAACAAGATCAACGGTCTCCCCTCCTCCCATCCCATCAATCATCACCAGATCTTCAATAAAGGTAAGTGTCGTGTAACTGTGCATGTCTTCTTCAGTTTGTGTGTATTAAAATTAATATTTCATGTGGTAAAATTTTTTTTTTTTTTTTCAATACTTTGGGGTGTCTTGCATGGATTAATTTGATCTCCATTATTTCTTATGGGGAAAATTAACTTGACTAACGATTATTTTGATTAACGATGAGCTCTCAGGAACGGATTAATATCACTGGTTGAGGGTCCACTGTAATTGAAATTTCTCATCGTTGAACTTCATATTGTTTTCTGCAGCCCACTGAAAGATTCGGTTGATGTCTGCCTGGAGCCTTGCAGTGTCTGCAATGGAAGACACTGTCATGCAGATTCGGGTGTCATCTGCAAAGGAAGACAGGTGCTGTGGCTGACATCCTTGTCTATGTCGGATATGAGGATGAGGAACAAGATGGGAGCGAGTACTGTGCCTTGTGGAACAGAGCTTTTCACCGTAGCTGCCTCGGACTTTACTCTGTTGACGACTACTCTCTGTGTTCTGTTAGTGAGGAAATTATAGATCCATCGACCGACTTTTCCTGTTATTCCTTTAGCACGCATTTTGTGCGCTATTATGCCATGGTCACACTTGTCGAAGGCTTTTATAAAGTCTGTATATATTACATCTGCATTCTTTTTATCTTCTAGTGCATTTAGGACCTTGTCGTAGTGATCCAATAGTTGAGACAGACAGGAGCGACCTGTTCTAAACCCATGTTGCCCTGGGTTGTGTAACTGATGGGTTTCTAGATGGGTGGTGATCTTGCTTCTTAGGACTCTTTCAAAGATTTTTATGATATGGGATGTTAGTGCTATCGGTCTGTAGTTCTTTGCTGTTGCTTTACTGCCCCCTTTGTGGAGTGGGGCTATGTCTGTTGCTTTTAGTAACTGTGGGACGACCCCCGTGTCCATGCTCCCTCTCCATAGGATGGAAAAGGCTCGTGATAGGGGCTTCTTGCAGTTCTTGATGAACACGGAGTTCCATGAGTCTGGCCCTGGGGCAGAGTGCATGGGCATGTCATTTATCGCCTGTTCGAAGTCATTTGGCGTCAGGATAACATCAGATAGGCTTGTGTTAACCAAATTTTGTGGCTCTCTCATAAAAAATTAATTTTGATCTTCGACTCTGTCTGGTTAGCGGCTTGCTAACTTGAGTAGCTCACTCATTTCCTTGCTGTCATCTGTGTAGGACCCATCTTGTTTAAATAGGGGCCCAATACTGGACATAGTTCTCGACTTTGATTTGGCATAGGAGAAGAAATACTTTGGGTTTCTTTCGATTTCATTTATGGCTTTTAGTTCTTCCCGCGATTCCTGACTCCTATAAGATTCCTTTAGCTTAAGTTCGATGCTTGCTATTTCTCTGACCAGTGTCTCCCTACGCATTTCAGATATATTGACCTCTTTTAGCCGCAATGTTATTCTTTAACGTCGCCTGTAAAGGGAGCGCCTGTCTCTTTCTATTTTACATCTACTCCTCGTTTTTCTTAGAGGAATAAGCCTTGTGCATACATCGAGTGCCACCAAGTTAATCTGTTCTAGGCATAAGTTGGGGTCTGTGTTGCTTAGTATATCTTCCCAGCTTATATCGGTTAGGACTTGGTTTACTTGGTCACACTTTATGTTTTTGTTATTGAAGTTGAATTTGGTGAATGCTCCCTCGTGACTAGTCTCATTATGTCAGTCTGGGGCTCCACGCATATATGTCTGAACCTCAATTATGTTGTGATCTGAGTATATTGTTTTTGATATGGTGACATTTCTTATCAGATCATCATTGTTAGTGAAGATGAGGTCTAGTGTATTCTCCGGTCTAGTAGGCTCTATTATTTGCTGGTTTAAATTGAATTTTGTGCAGAGATTTAAAAGCTCGTGTGAGTGTGAGTTTTCATCAGAGCTGCCTCCTGGTGTTATTACTGCAACAATATTATTTGCTATATTCCTCCATTTTAGGTGCCTTAAGTTGAAATCCCCCAGGAGCAAGATGTTGGGTGCAGGAGCTGGAAGATTTTCCAGACAGTGGTCAATTTTTAGCAGCTGTTCCTGGAATTGCTGGGATGTTGCATCCGGAGGCTTGTAGACTACCACAATGACTAGGTTTTGGTTCTCGACCTTTACTGCTAAAACTTCCACTACATCATTTGAGGCATTTAGCAGTTCTGTACAAACAAGTGACTCTGCAATGTACAGGCCAACCCCCCCCTTTTGCCCGTTCACTCTGTCACATCTGTATAGGTTGTAACCTGGGATCCATATTTCGTTGTCCAAGTGATCCTTTATGTGGGTCTCAGTGAAAGCCGTGAACATTGCCTTTGCCTCTGCAGGCAGTCCACGGATGAAAGGTATTTTGTTGTCTGTTGCTGGCTTTAGACTGTATATTTGCAAAGAAGAATGTCATCGGACTGGTGGTATTGTTGGTACTGGGAGGTCGCATCCTGGGACAAAACTGACTTAATTTGCCCGAAATGCTCTGCATAACAAGGGGCTTTCTATATAGTAGTTTGTCATTGATGTCAGCTAGTCCTGTTTACCTTGTACATGTACTTGTAATAAAGATATTATTATTATCATTATTATTATTTTTCAGATGGAGACTTTCATTGCCTGTGGTCGTTTGAAATCAGCCTACCTGGTGGCAGTTCATCGTGGCCATCATGAAGACATTGAGAGAGTCCAAGAGGTGGCCCAGCTGGGTGGCCAAATGCACATTGTGGCCATGTGTAACAAGTGGCTTGCTAATTCCTGCCAATCTGTATCCTTGTCTTAATAATATTTGGGAGTCATTGGTGAACTGTTACTGAAGGGACTGCAAGTAATTTACAAACATAAGAATGAGTCACCCTGAGGTGTGTACATGTTGATAATAAAGCTTTTGTGCTGCTTACTTTAAGAGTACAGATATTGACACTTCTGTTCACCATTAGGTGTGTACCTGGTGCTGCACATGATATGCCATAAAAGTCTAAAAGTGCTACAGGAAAAAATTATTACAAGGTGTATTATACATTATTACAAGGTGTATTATACATTATTACAAGGTGTATTATACATTATGCATTATGCATTTCTCATTTGAGCACTCATAATATCAGTATTTATTTATATGAATTTATTGAGTAAATTTTCTTACTTGCCTTTTGGTATTACTGTACAAACAATTTGTCTTCCATACATATCCCTAAGAGTATTTTTCACTTTATTATTACTGTTGCTAAGGTTTTTTCATTCTCTACTCACCAAGTGGAAAGTTTTAATAATTGATGTTTTTATAATTTACACATATTTGCTATTCATTTTCTTAGGGAATATTCTAACTGTAATTGAAGATTTTTACATAATTGTAATAAAGGCAGAAGTTAAGATGTATAATCTAAGAGAAATATTATTTATACATTTCAGTAAAAACAGACATTTTAATGTAGGTAGCTGCAGGTATTTTCACTTTGTAGTTTCTATTTTAATGCCTTTGTATACAGTAAAATGTACAAAATCTCTAGCTTTCTATTTTTTATTTTCTCAGATATATGTATATAAGGAAAAAAGGCACAGACATGTAGTAAGACAAATCATTATTAGCATTTTGCTCAAATGTGAACTTTATTCATTGCTTTGGTAGAACACAACAGATTCAAGTGTGAGCTATATCAGGTCCACCTTTATAGAAAATATTGTCCAATAATGGGTGAACTTGCTACATGTCTGTTTTACTGCATTCATTGGTAGCTTGGATCTTATTCCATTTAATAAACCTACTTTATTGTAACAAAGTAGCATTGATAAGATAAACTGCTATCAGCCAAGGTTACAAGTTGAAAATGTAAAATACTAAAGTTATCACTGAAAATAATGGTCAGATGGTGTACACCAGTTAAACCCAATGTAATCATTCAGCACAAGTAGTGGAGGCTCAATCCTCTGTCTGCTAATGGTGGTCCAGGATCATGTTGATGGTGATCCTTGCATCATCTGTAAACCTGCTAAGTTAATAAATACTCCTATTAGGAATAAGGTTTCTTTATTAATGGATATCTTTTGCCCAAACTTATGAAATACGTAAATGTGTTAGTACTTAAAGCATACTAGCTATAATTTTAAAAGCAGCAACAAGGTCAGTGGAAGACAGTATTACCTAGCCTTATTTTGCTTTTTTAACACACTGGCCATCTCCCACTGAAGCTGGGTGACCCAGTAAAGAAGAAACAAAAGTTATTCTTCTTTTTACATTTAGTAATTTACACAGGAGAAGGGGTGACTAGCCCCTTGCTCCCAGCATTTTAGTTGCTTCTTATGACATCCATGGCTTGTGAGGGAAGGATTTTTCTCCAATTTACCATGCATCTAGCCTCTTTTTGTTTTGTTTTTTCAACACCTGCCATATCCCACTTAGGCAGGGTGACCTAAAAAGAAGAAGGAAAGTTTTTCTTTTTCAGTTTAGTAATTTATACAGGAGAAGAAGTTACTGGCCCCTTGCTCCCAGTATTTTAGTCGCCTCTCATGACACGTGGGTTACAGAGAAAGAATTCTTCTCCACTAAGCCATGCAGCTAGTCTCATTTAATTATTGTTAATTTACAGCTTCAGAAATGTTACCAGTTTTTTATAGACAAATATGCTACCTGAAATGTTCTCAATTAATAGAGTTAAAACAGGTGTGTTGGTAGTTATTTATGATTGATTTGAATGTTTATATTTGAAATAACAGAATATTGTATAGTATCTATAAATGTTAGGTTACATTGCTCATTTCACTATAAGCATTTTTTTTTTTTTTAATTTTAATCATTTCATAATTTGAATACTGTATGTATAATTTTTTTAACTAGTCTGAGTATGTGGAATAACATAAAGAATTGTTGAAATTTGTTGAGACTGGCTTCACTGTGTTAATTTGTAAGGGAAAAAATTTTAACATTGTTAAAAACTTTTGTCATTATCAGATACCACTGCTTGTTGGCAGTGCCATAAGTTGAATAATAATAATAATGATAATATTTTATTTCAGCATGGTACAATGTTTATACAAAGATGAGTGACTTAGTGGTGCATGCAGAAAGCTCCTAGTCATGTGGAGCATTTCAGGCAAATTTAAGACTAAAATAACAGTAATAATATCACAGAGAAGTATTTTTTTTTTTTCCATTTTGATTAGTATTGTACTATTGATCTCACATGATTCATTCAAACTTGCAAAAAAAAGTTGACAGTGTTGCCAGTCTCACATGGAGTGTACTCAAGTTCTTGTGTCTTTATAATCTCTATACGTCTCTGTACATCATTATTATTGTGTATTGTCTAAGGAGGCATCAACAGTGTTATATACTACTACTACTACTACAGTGTTAAGGAGGCATCTACGGTGTTGGATACTACTTGGTTTTGCTAAAATATGCCTTATGTTAGATACTACTATGGAAAACAACTGAAATGTTTTGAAAGAATGTGTTAATAAGTACTGTACATAAAAGAAAGAAGACAGTATTGGGGAATCCAAAACTGAAAAATAGTCTTACTAATTTCCAACAGAAGATCGCCAGTAATGATAAACCATTTACTTGTGTTCTTAAAAATGTAGAATGGGACCTATTTTTATGGTAAAGAACCGGGCCGTGGAGGTGGTGACCTTCAAAATAACCTCCAAGTAGACTCCTCCTTGGTAGTGTTTTCTAAATAGATTGTGACCAATTAATATTCACAACTACTAAGGGCAATGTGTAGTGTAAATATTATGCAGAAAATTCAGAGTGTGGAAATTAGGAGATGGTGTGGAGTTAATAAAAGTATTAGAGAGCTGAAGAGGGATTGTTGAGGTGGTTTAGTCATTTAGAGAGAATGGATCAAAGTAGAATGACATGGAGAGCGTATAAATCTGTAGGGGAAGGAAGGCAGGGTAGGGGTCGTCCTCGTAAAGATTGGAGGGAGGGGGTAAAGGAGGTTTTGTGGGCGAGGGGCTTGGACTTCCAGCAAGCATACATGAGTGTGTTAAATAGGAGTGAATGGAGACGAATGGTATTTGGGACCTGATGAGCTGTTGGAGTGTGAGCAGGGTAATACAGTGGACCCCTGGTATTCAATATTAATCCGTTCCTGAGAGCTCATTGAATACCGATAATATCGAAAACCGAATCAATTTTCCTCATAAGAAATAATGGAAATCAAATTAATCCGTGCAAGACACCCAAAAGTATGAAAAAAAAAATTTTTACTACATGAAATATTAAGTTTAATGCAGTAGAATAATTACAATAACAATAAAATAATTGACACTTACCTTTAATGAAGATCTGGTGATGATTGATGGGATGGGAGGAGGGGAGAGGTGTTAATGTTTCGAAGGGGAATCCCCTTCCATTAGGACTTGAGGCCTCTTCAAGGGGGGCTCCTTGGCGTGGTGAAGAGGCTCGTGGTCTGAGGAATTAGACCTGTCGGTCTCCTTCCTCAGACCGAACCTAATTACCCCCCAATCCCCCGTTCCCTATCCCATCCTCCCCTTTTTCCTTTCCTCCTCCTCCTCCCCACCCCTCCCTTTTGCCCTTCCTTTTTGGCCTTTGGGTTTTTTTTTTTTTTCCCCACAGGCATGCTAGTTCCTAGGTAGGGAAAAGGGTACCGGGGTCCATCCCATTCCGTTGAGGTTCTTGGCAGTGGCGTAGTTTGCCGTGGAATCTAGATTGCCTGGGGATGTCCCGATCCCTCTCCGGTATCCCGGAGGGTGGCTTTGGGTGTCTCTCGGGCGACGGGTGTATCTCTGGAAGCCACCTTTCGGATTCCGGGGGTGGTGGCCGAAGGAGGTATGCTTTGTGGCGGATTTCCAGCCGCCCTCTCTTTTGTCCACCGAGGTAGCTCGGCAGATGTGAGGTTGCTATCCCGGATTGCCGGTTTACTGGCATGATGGTAGGGTATGGCACGGGTTCCATGCTGCATCTGCGCTACTTGTGGTGCTGAGGTCCTCTTGGGCGCGGAGGGAGATTTCTGGCCCTTTCATTCCTCCTAGGAACTATCCCTCCCCGGTCCCCCCTTTTTTTATTCTTTTTTTATTTTTATTTTCTTTTCTTCTTTCTTTTTTTTTTCTTAAAAACAAAAAGAAAGAAGTAACCTAACCATGGCAGCCCTAGTCCATGAACCTGCTACCCCCGGGCCCCTTCTTGATACCGCAACCCGTTCTGACCCCGCCTCGTCTTTGGACCACTCTTCGGACACTCCTCATGCCTCTGTACCTCTTGCCGGTGCTGTTTCCTCACCAGCTTCAGGTAATGAGGCCTCGACTGACTCTTTCGATTTATCTGACCTTCGGTCTCCTCTGACTATGCTTCCGGCCTCTCCCTCTACGGTGCGGCAATTTTCGAATTGCCGACCCATTCCACGTCGGACCAACTCTGGTCCCACGCCTAAACGCCAACGACAGTTACCTGCTGATGATACTTCTCCACCTTCTCGTTCTTCTCAGAAAAGATCGACACGTCCTTCACTACCTTTCCACGCTCAGTTTCAGACTGCACAATGGACTAAATTCTTCACTTTACGACCGACTTCCTCTACTGCCTATCTTTCTGACCACAGTATTGGCAAGGCACTCCTACGCCATGTTGGTAAAGATATTTCTTTTCATGCTCTTAAGAGCGGTACGCGCATCATCACCATACAGAATGCTACCCAGGCTCATGAGCTTTCTCGTCTTTCCCATATCGATACTGTTCCTGTCACTATTGAAAAACATCATTCCCTCAATTCTTGTAGTGGTACCGTCATTCTGCCCCATACCATAGTTCAACAAAATTTCCAGACATGTGGCACTGACATTCTTGAACAGCTGGAACTCCAAGATCTCCCAATCCTCAAGGTAGACACTTACGTTCTTCCTGCCCGTGGGCGGAGACGATACCCTAGCAATGTGGCTCGTTTAACTTTTGACAGCCGTGAACTCCCATCCTCAGTTTATGTAGCAGGACATCGGTTACAAGTTCGAAAGGTGATCCCTACACCGCAACAGTGTAGAAATTGCTGGCGATTTGGCCATCCAGTGAAATATTGCAGATCTATCGCCGAATGCCCAGTCTGTGGTGCCGATGACCATTCTAATACGTCTTGCAATCGACCTCCCTCTTGCCTTAATTGTCATGAGGCTCACCCTTCGTACTCTCGCCGTTGTCAAGTCTACTTAAACGAGCGGGAAATCCGTTACCTCAAAGAGGCAGAAGGTCTCCCTTATGCCATGGCAGTTTCTCATCTCCGCCTCCAAGGGAGACTACCTCGTGTTTCTCATTCCCGTGTTTCAAAATGTCCCCCCACTTCTGGTATCCCATCTGCACCCACCTCTGTGGTTACCTCTCCCATAGTCACTCCTGTATCTAATTCTTTTGCTGTCCTCGGCTCAGACGTCCCTACTTCAACGCCTCAGTCTGATCTCGCTTCTTCGTGTTCTCTCTCACAAGCCTCAGTAGCAACGAGATCTCGTATGACACCTCCTCCCAATCGTCCCTCTACTTCTCAAAAGTCAAAAAAAGGTCCGTTAACACCTCCTACCCATCTTCCACCTCCTCATTTTCCCTTCCCTGTCTCTGTACCTGGTTCTTCCCCTCTCACTGGCTCTGTTACAAGTGTAGAGGTTCACCCTCCTCCTCGTACTGTACCTTCCTCCCCTGTTCCCTCCCAAGTTTCTTCCTCTTCTGCCACCTCCCAGGTTTCTGCCTCTTCTGTCCCCTTCCACGCTTCTCCAGTTCCCTCCACCCTTTCACCCCCCCCTACCTTGGTAAAGTCCAATACAGTTCCAATCTTTACTCATCCTCCCCCTACCATTTCCAATATTGTCTCCCATACAACGTCTCTGAATTCTGAAACATTTGAAGCAATCTCTGAATATATTGCAGAGACCAAACCATCAATGAACACTGATCCACCCTCCGCTCCTTCTCTCTCCTCTGCTCCATCTGCGCGGTCAGCAGTACATGACCTACCAGTTTCATATAGAGGTATTCCATTTACGGACTATTTTGCTGCAATATCTTCCCACCTTCACACCCGTTGGCAACACCGTTGGTATTCTATGCTCGGCAACAAACTTCAATCTATTAAACCAAGTATAGGTTACTGGCCGTCTTCTTATCACCAGTGTCGAGGTTGGGAGACTACTCTCTCCCGTCTTCGCATTGGCCATACTCTTCTTACTCATGGATATCTCATGGAGAGGCGCCCTGCTCCTCTCTGTGAGAATTGCCAAGCTCCATTATCAGTCAGCCACATTCTGTTGGACTGCCCACTTTATCAACGAGCACGCAGAATTTACCTCCATCGTCGTCTTCGCTCCGCTGCTCTCTCTTTACCTTCCCTTCTCTCTAATGGACCCACCTTTCATCCGGACTCTCTCATTGACTTTTTGACAACAACTGACTTACTTCACAAATTCTGATACCTTCAGCCCTTTCTACTTCAATCTCTTGCTACCCTCTACCCCCGTACTATCCCCTGCCCCGCTGTTTTCTGTAACCTACTGATCATCCCTCCTCCCTTCTGCCATCCAATACCCTTGCTTCCTTCCCTACCCTGCAGCGCTGTATAGCCCTTGTGGCGGCTTAGCGCTTCTTTTTGATTATAATAATAATAATAGGACTTGAGGTAGCAAGTCCTTTCCGGGGTTACTTCCCTTCTTCTTTTAATGCCACTAGGACCAGCTTGAGAGTCACTGGACTTCTGTCGCACAACATAACTGGCAGCCTCACCATGCCTAATCACACTATGTATGCCACTACGATTCTTAAATCTTTCAAACCAACCTTTGCTGGCCTTAAATTCACTCAAATCACCACTAGTTGCAGGCAATTTCTTTACCAAAACATCATGCAACTGCCTAGCCTTTTCACAAATGATCGCTTGAGAGATGCTATCTCCTGCTATCTGTTTTTCATTTATCCACACCAGTCACAATCTCTCAACATTTTCTAACACTTGCGGTCGCTGTTTCGTAATCACAGTTGCACCTTTTGCAAGAACAGCTTCCTTGATTGCCGTTTTCCTGGTCACTATAGTAGAGATGGTTGATGGGGTTTATTATACAACCTGACCAGCTCCGACACACGCACTCCACTTTCGTACTTTGCCATTATCTCTTTCTTCATTTCATAAGTCATTAGCGACTTTTTTCTCGAAGGGTTGGCACTAGAAGCTTTCTTGGGGTCCATGGTGACTTATTTTGCAGAAACAAGCACCAAACACAGTGATAATATGGATAATATGGAATGTACCGAATGTATCCTTAGATGCGCGCACACTGGCTGGCTTGTAAACACTAGCACACACGGAGCAGTTCAGGCCACATGTGGACAGGTCTCGTACGAATCGTATTGAATACCAGGTTTTCAGTCGAATACCGAGGAAAATTTTTTGCGTTAAAATGCATCGAAAACAGGATTTATCGAATACCGATGCCATCGAATACCGGGGGTCCACTGTATTTAGTGAAGGGATTCAGGGAAACCGGTTATTTTTATATAGCTGGACTTGAGTCTTGGAAATGGGAAGAATAATGCCTGCACTTTAACCCTTTCAGGGTTTCGGCCGTACTAGAACGGCTTACAAGCCAGGGCTTTTGACGTACTAGTACGCCTAAATTCTAGCGCCCTCAAATCTAGTGAGAGAAAGCTGGTAGGCCTACATATGAAAGAATGGGTCTATGTGGTCAGTGTGCGTGGTATAAAAAAAATCCTGCAGCACACAGTGCGTAATGAGAAAAAAAAACTTTGACAGTGTTTTTGGATTAAAACAGCAACTTTTCACTGCATTTTTGTATGGTATTTATTGTTGTATTCTAGTTTTCCTGGTCTTATTTTATAGAATGGAAGACATATTACAGAAATTGAGATGATTTTGACTTGTTTTACAAAGAAAAGTACCTTGAAATTGAGCTCAAAGTAGCAGAAATGTTCGATTTTTACCAAAGTTCAAAAGTAAACAAATCATGCTATGCGTCCAATACATGTCAACTGGTGAGTCTAATATTCTTTCACAAGTGCGCTGATATTATGTATTTATACCATTCCTACACCAGTGCAGTAGTCTGCATAACAGTAAATCTTCTATTTTTTTGTGAGAATAAAAATTCAAAGTGGAAAGCAAAAGAATGTAAGAGAGGCATGGGAACGTGACTAATGAACAGAGGAAATGTTATTTTAGTGCCAGGAATGTCTTTCTTGTTTATTCTGGACCCTATTTGGAAATTGGCATCTTTTGAAATTTGTGTGAAATTGGCAAAATTGCTAAATTCTGACCACTGTATTGGATAGTTGAAATCGGTAAATGGGTGGTTTCTTGTACTCATTCGATAGAAAAAATTGAGTTCTAGCGAAATAGTTATGATTTTTGTCGACAAGTACACTGAATTGGCCGAAAATAGGGCTCAAAGTGGGCAAAATCGCCGATGCGTAAACATCATCGAGACCGCTAACTTCGCGAGAGCATAATTTCATAAGTTTTCCATCAAATTTCATACTTTTGGTGTCATTATGATCGGGAAAAGATTCTCTGTCTTTTCATGAGAATTTTTTTTTTTTTTTTTTTTTTTGTAATTTGGTCGACCCTGAGAACAAGTCTCTGAGAGGGCCTGTCGACCCTGAAAGGGTTAAAGGAGGGGTTTGGGATATTGGCAGTTTGGAGGAATATGTTGTGTATCTTTATACATTTATGCTTCTAAACTGTTGTGTTCTGAGCACCTCTGCAAAAACAGTGATTTTGTGTTAGTGATGTGAAAGTGTTGAATGATGATGAAAGTATTTTCTTTCTTTTTGGGTCACCCTGCCTCGGTGGGAGATGGCCGACTTGTTAAAAAAAAAAAAACTAATATTTGTAAGCCTTCACAGAATTTTAAAGACTTGCGTATACAATACAGTGGTTACCTTTTAACTGCATTATTATTACAATCTATAAAATATTGCTGTCATTAACATATTTTATGTACAGTACATTATAAAAAACATTGTGGTGAAGATACTTTTCCGTCCAGCAAAGTTGTGATTGTTCTCAATTTAATCAGTAGTGTCGTCACTAACAAAGTTGTTTTCCTTGAATAGACTAGAAGGCTTCTTTTCACAGAAGTACAGATTTTGGAGGAGGGAATGGTAAGATGAAAACTTTTCTCAGTGTTACATTCTGTATATAGGAAGTCCTCTGCCTAACAACACCTATTAATTTATTTCTAAATACAAGATACTGTACCGAGAAATGAATTAAGGTTTTATAACGGTCAGTTCAGTTTGAACTTGTACAGAGTACAGAATATTATTGTTTTCTATATAAACAATGCCTTTGTAAATTGAGAAGCTATGTTTGCAACTCATTTGTAAGTTTAAGACCTGAATTAATATTTTTATAACAACGTTAATATTGTACTAGAACTACAATTAATGATCTTCCGCTTATTTCAAACAAATCTTCATGATTTATGTATCCTTCATCCACTTCCATACACCTTTCAAGAGGCAGGGAAGCACATGCTAAAAAAAGTGGGAAGGCTGAATATTATTAGAAAAGACTTGATAATATTCATTAACTTTCACTTTCTTCAACGAATCAAATGAATTCATATTAAATGGAAGCCAAGGCTTCTGTTCATCTAGTAGTAAATAGATACCTAGGAGTTAGCCAACTGTTACATGTAGAATCCTAGGGAAGGAACCCAACAGAATTAAGCTACACTTATGACATATTTGGGTTATCTTGAGTTATTAACTCTCCGAAGTTAATAATTCAAAGTAAGTCTTCAAGAGACAGAATTAATCAATGAAATAGATGAACCAACATTCTGAATTTTTGGGTTAAGTGTTTTTGAGAATTTTTGTGGATTTTCTACAAAAAGTAATGCAGAATACATAATGAGCCAGGTATTTTATATATGAAAACCTTTGTGGTTTAGCACTTCTTTTTGATTATAATAATAATAATTTATATATGAAGTTGGCAAGCAGAAGTAAATGAGCCAGACCCACATTGTGGTGTTGTTTTATATGTAATTTGATTATAAATGTTACATAAGTCATTTCTTATGATATTATTGGTAAATTATTTAATTCAATAGACAAATTTTACCCTAGATCTTAAAATATACTCCAATAATATCAGCAAAATTATGTTAGCATTATGCTGTACATGCTTTGCTTATATATACATGTTCCTGTTAGAGACTGGTGGAAGGATATTGTACAAATGTGTCTACCCACTGAGATAGATAGATACACACATACATGAACTTTCCTTTTTTCTTTTCCCAGCACACTGGCTGTCTCCCACCAAGGCAGGTGACCCAAAAAAGAAGAAATGCTAGCATAGTTTTTTCTTTTTCATTTAGTAATTTATACAGGAGAAGGGGTTATTAGTCCCTTGCTCCTGGCATTTTAGTTGCTTCATATGACACACATGGCTTACAGAGGAAAGATTCTTCTCTGCCTCCCCGTGCCTTTTTATTCTCAATGTATAATAATAAATAGTAGTTCTAAAATCTGCTTTGCATGAAAATGTGTTGTATGAATTCAATAACTAAAGGGTCATTTACATAGTATGTAATGTCTGAACACTGCTGACAAGACAGCTGTGTTATTGAATGAGAAGTCTGTTTTCTTCTCTGAGTCACCCTACTATGGTGGAAAATGGCTGATGTGGTAGGGTTGTGGTCCCTGGGTTTGACACGCAGAGATGGACAAGCAGAGATGGGTCAGCTTTGTTTTCTTTGTAACTTTTATAAAAATCTTTTTACCACATGTGACAGAAACAGTGTGGTGCAAGTACGTAATTTTGATTCCTTATCTGTATGACGGTGTTCTATGCAAGTTACCATTTTGTTGAACCACTAATATATTCATAATTAGGATTAATAGTCTGTCAGCACAAAAAAATTAATCATAAAAGTTTCTCTGAAGAGTATCATTCAAACAATAAAACCATCACTTGAAGCTGGACTTATCAGACTATTTGAATTAGCTGTTAAAAATTTCTTAGGTGAACTTTTAAAAAATCAATGAAAAAAATGAAAAAATGAAAAAATTTCTAGTGTACTTTTGGCAGCACTTCATCTTTAATATTTATGGTGTATATTCTGCTAGTACAGGTGTTCCTTATGATGCATTCCTGCCCCATGATGCAAAAACTGAAATCACATTAAATGAACCAATATTTTACGTAAAATGTGGGGTGTCTTAATATTCTTGAGTTTAATATTGATACACTATACAGTTAACACAGTGACAGAATTGGGGAAAAATCCACATTTCTTAATTTATTTCTAAAAATTATGGCCATACCACATAAGCACCAAATAGTCATATAACAAAGAGAGAGACTAATTTGAACCATAAACAACTGATGAGTTATCCAAAATTCAGTCATGGTCCTCCCTTCATTACTAATTAACCAGCCTGTCTTTGTATTGAAGAGCACAGATTATGATCCTGTGAATACATATTTCCCTTCCTCTCAGCCCTTCCTCCCTTAGCCTTGACTTTGCATCTGTGACAGCTAACTACATCTGCCTGTGTGCCCATTTTCTTTTGACATGAAGCAAGACACTTAAATTGAAAATCAGCTGTATGATTTCATTCAAAAAAATGTTCTTTTGATTTCCTACATTTGAATTTGTTTTTCTCTCATATTTCTTCCTAATAAATACCAGTGTTAACCAGTTTAGTGTGAGATTTGTTAAAATGTCTAGTGGCGATGGGGTTGGGGAAAGGGGGGGGGGGTTGTCACATAGGAGCAAAGTTATCCTGTAGATATCAAATTTCTGATAGAAGTGGGGTCACATCATAACAATTTTGCATAAAGCAAGGGGAAACCTGTAATGAGGCTAGGAAAACTTCCTTATCAATTCTTTCATAAAATTTTATTACCCTAAATATGGTTATCATGTCTCCTCATTTTTTCTCCTGTCAAGTCAAATACTGTATGACATTTCTGGTACTTTCAGCATTTCTTCATAACTCATACTTTTTTTTATCCTTCTTAGCAATTTCAGTCTACTCAGTGACATAACAGAATCTTCCACTGAGCATGTCATGTACACGTATCAGCCAAGTCATGCTAGATACTACCGTAATTGAACTTTCATCACAGTATATTATTGTACAGTATTATTAACTGCCATGAGTGCAGTTAATGTATCCGCCCACCAGACTCTATAACTGCTCATCAACAAGTGCCAAATAATATATGTAGATCCACACATAGTCTTAGATTATATTTTTTAAGTGAACATTTTTTTATATATCCTTGCTGCTGAATATGTGTTAATGTAAAAAGATTGCATGCAGTTTTTATGTGATATTCCCTAGCTGTATGGGATGACACAGGGTAGTTATCAGTGATGATCTGTGTATGTCTGTAATTGTTATTTTTTATGGAAAGCTTTAAACCCATAAAGGTGAAAGCAATCATGTAAAGCAGGGGTCTCCAACCTGCAAGCGCTGTATAGCCCTTGTGGCTTAGCGCTTCTTTTTGATTATAATAATAATAATGTCCAACCTGCAGTCCAAGGGCTGCATGTGGCCCATCTAGGAAATGTTATGTGGCCCTCATGAAATTATGAATTCACTTTTATATAGGTTCCACACTGCACAGTGTCAACAGTTACAAAATATTATTGTTATTATTCATAAAAATTACAAAATGTGGCCCTCCTGTAAATTTGGCTTTTCAAATTAGCCCTTTCATACTAAAAGGCTGGGGACTACTGATATAGTGGAAGAGGTGATGCTGAAAAATCAACAGTAGAAAGAGAAGGATGAGGAGGAGGAAGGGGAATTTTAGTTTATATATATCTATAACATTTCTAATATATTCTACTTACTGGATTTAATAAGTAAAATATTTTGTGTTTTCCAAAGGATATTAGATGACTGATTTATGATTAAGGTATTATTAAATGATTAAGATCGTAATGCCTATAAATACACTCCTTTTTAAGGGATGATGGTGTACAAAAAATGCCCATCAAAACTCAGTCATTTTTATCACAGAATTTTATCTGAAATACATTTCTTGAAGTTAAGTAAATCTTAGATTTTCCACAGTTTCTCATTTTGATTTTATTTTAAAAAATAACTATTTTTGGTCCAGTGATTAAAAACTTGAAGGTAATTAGTGAAATAAGTAGGATTATATATATATAAATCAGGACTTCATCTTCTACTGGGAGTTTGAATAATCTACACTATATACCCAAAAGAGTGTCTTCATTGATTATGTAAGCTTGCATGTACAATCATTATATAAGAAATATTTTATTTATAAATTATAGAGTTTGTCCACCGTTACCAAAAATAGTATGGAAAATTATCTCACTTATATTTGTCATTCATTTTGACTTGCTGGATAACTTATACAAGTAAATAATTTTAAGCGAGTAAAACTGCTGGTGTGTAAGCAGTATAAATAATATAAAATCTTAATACTGTATATACTTCAACATTGTGTTCTTCAGTATCAATTCATACTTTAAAATTAAAAAGAACTTGCATTGTTATACATTGTTTCAGTTTCAAGATATCAGTTAAGATATACCCAGTGTCTCTCATGGATAGTGGTCAGAAATTGGCAATTTTGCCAATTTCACACAAATTTCAGAAGATGCTAATTTCCAAATAGGGTCCAGAATAAACAAGACAGACATTCCTGGCACTAAAATAAAATTTTCTCTGTTCATTAGTCATGCCCCCAGGCTGACAACTGGGCAATTTCTCTGTCATTTTAGCCTCAACATTCAATCCATTAAGATTATATCTGTATCCCATGATGCCTTGTGTTTTCTGGGTACTAATTTTATTCATTGATTCCTAATTATTTGTGAGATGAACTCTTTCATATTACTTTGTAACTCGTAACTACTTTTATAGTGCTAAAGACTTGAAGAGCAAACATTTAAATGACTAAGTCATAATGATCATGTATTTGACTATTACATACCTAAGAGTCACATACATCACAAAGCAGTTATTACTGGAGCTGGAAACATGAATTATAACCATATAATAGAGTACATGTACAGTGGTCCCTCGTTTTTCGTAATTAATCCGTTCCTGGAGCCATTACTATAAACGAAATTTACGATTTACGAATCAATTTTCCCCATAAGAAATAATGTAAATACAATTAATCCATTCCTGACACCCAGAAGTATTAAAACAAAAAATTTTTTTACATGAAATATACATGTAGTACATAAACAATACAATGGGAAATGATGAATGAAACATTAACAGCATAACACTTACTTTTATTGGAGATTCTTCTTAGTGTATGGGAGACTGGAGGAGGAGAGAGAGTGGATTGTTCATAGTTTGGAAGGGGAATCCCCTTCCAGCAACACCTCAGGTACCAATTGCTTTTCTGGGGTTGCTTGTCTTCTCTGTTTCTTAATGCCACTAGGACCACCTTGAGAGTCACTGGAGTCCTGTCTCGCAAAATAACTGTGGAGAGAGCTGTTTCTGGCGTCTCTTTAACACTTCCCTAAAATGGCCCAAGACTTTGTCACTGTACATGTTGCCAACATGGCTTGCAACAACCTTGTTAGGGTGATGTTTCTCCATAAAGCTTTCCATCTTACCCCACATAGTAAAAATCTCTTTAATTTCTGAAGAAGGCACCTTCTTCCATCTCTCTTCCTCCTCCTCTGCAGCAAGATTCTGAGCTGCGATGTGTTGCTCTTCCTGCTGAAGCTCTTGCAGCTCCTCAGTGGTGAGCTCTTTGTTGTGGTCTTCCACCAATTCTTCCACATCCTCCAAACTCACATCCAACCCCATGGAACTCCCCAGTGCCACAATTGATTTTACAACAGACATAGGCTCATCAGGGTCAGTCCCAAACCCTTCAAAATCCCTCTTGTCGACACAATCTGGCCACAATTTTCTCCAGGCAGAGTTCAAAGTCCTGGTAGTCACTCCCTCCCAAGCCATACCTATAAGGGTTATGCAATGGAGGATGCTGAAGTGTTCTCCAAAATTCCCTTAGGGTCAAGTGAGTGTCTGTGGTCACAGTCAAGCACCTGTGAAACATTGCTTTTGTGTAGAGTTTTTTAAAGTTTGCAATGACCTGCTGGTCCATGGGCTGGAGGAGAGGAGTGGTATTCAGGGGCAAGAGCTTTACTGTGATGAACCCAAACTCCTCGAAAATTAGGTCATCCAAGTTTGGAGGATGAGTAGGTGCATTGTCCATTACTAGCAGGCACTTGAGATCCAATTTCTTTTCCAGGAGATACTCCTTCACACTAGGGCCAAACACTTCATTGAACCACTCAATGAAAATTTCCCTCGTGACCCATGGCTTACTATTAGATTTCCAAAACACACACAATTTACTCTTCATAACATTGTTTTTCCTGAACACTCTGGGATTTTCAGAATGGTACACTAGTAATAGCTTCACTTTGAAATCCCCACTAGCATTAGCACGGAACATTAGAGTCAGTCTGTTTTTCATAGGTTTGTGTCCTGGCATTGCCTTTTCCTCTTGTGTAATGAAGGTCCTCTTTGGCATTTTCTTCCAAAAGAGGCCTGTTTCGTCACAATTGAACACTTGTTCAGGCTTCAGTCCTTCAGCCTCTATGTGCTCCTGGAATTCATGCACATATTTTTCAGCCGCCTTGTAGTCCGAACTGGCAGCCTCACCATGCCTTACCACACTGTGTATGCCAGTATGGTTCTTAAATCTCTCAAACCAGCCTTTGCTGGCCTTAAATTCACTCACATCACCACTATTTGCAGGCAATTTCTTTACCAAATCTTCATGCAACTGCCTAGCCTTTTCACAAATAATCAAAGTCATGAGTATCTCCTGCTAATTGTTTCTCATTTATCCACACCAATAATAACTTCTCAACCTCTTCGAGTACTGGTGATCTCATTTTTGTCAGCATAGTTACTCCCTTTGCAACAACAGCGTCCTTGATTTCCTTTTTCTTGGCCACTATGGAATATAAGGTTGTGTAGGGTTTCTTATACATCCTGGACAGTTCGGCCACACTTATACCACTTTCATATTGTTCAATGATGGTTTTCTTAAATTCAATTGTATTTCTTACCTTCTTTACCACAGGCTTGGCACTAGGAGCTTTCTTTGGAGCCATGGTAGCTTATTTAGTACTTGCAAGCACGAATATTATGAAATATTTCGCTGGAGCACGTGAAGGGACCTTTGCTCACTGGTAAACAATGCTAGACTAGCTGCCGCCATGGCTCACGCCGTGGGTACGCGTCCCGGACGAACTTCGACTCGCGAGTCAACTTATGAAAAGAGAGTCCATGTTTATACGAAAATACCCCTATGATTGGCGAGGGACCACTGTATTTGCAAAAATCTATAAACCTTTATGGGTCATACCTGTATCTGACATATGTACCACACCTGTAACCTGCTGTGAAGTTTGTCCACTCTTCCATTCAGGCCTGTAGTCAAACTTCCTTGATGACTGCCAAGTCAACCAGACTGCTAGCAGAACCTGCGAGTGTAATCAAAGCAAGTCATCAAGGAAGAAAGATATTTGTTTGACTTTTTCCATGGCATTGTTTTTAATTGCAACTGAGGTCAGCTGTTCTAATGGTCAAAAATATATTACAGTATTGGCAAATAAATAGGTAAAGCAGTTTGATTATTTCAGTGCTGAATAACTCACAAGTTTCAGACATCTTCATTAATATTGTTATAAGTCAGTTATTGTTATAAGTCAGTGCTATAAACATTTTAATCTTCATTATACTTCTGTTTTCTTTTCAAGTGGCCTGGTAAAGTTTATCCAAAGTGAAACAGTATACAATAATGTGTGTTTTTCTGCATTAGGGCTCTAATGACTCACTAAAATCTTGAGCAGCACAGTTCTAAAGTCAGAATCATTCATTATATGTCAAGGTCATTTGAACAATGGCTCTTGAGTCAGCCTGTCCTGTGATAAGCGATAATTGATGCTGTTGTGGAAAAAGTTGGGAGCATGGTCGAAGTAGTGCAAAGGCCAGAGACATCAAAGGAGTCAGGGTGAGTGCCAGTATCAGGGTTTGGTAACAAAGGAGTGCATGAAACTGGTACCATTATTATTATTATAAAAAGAAGTGCTAAACCACAAGGGCCATACAGCGCTGCAGGGCAGGGAAGGAAGCGAGAGTATCGGGTGGCAAAAGGAAGAGGGATGATTAGTAGGTTATGGAGGACAGCGGGGCAGTGGATAGGGCAGGGGTAGAGAGTAGCAAGAGATTGAGAAACTGGCACCAGGTTCCAAGGATAGTCAATAGATTGTGTAGGATAAAGATTATCCACATAACATTAGTAATCACCTTCAACTCCCTATCTTCCCACCCACCACTGAGCCCAACAAGGGAGGCTTAACCACTCACTAAAACAACCCCAAGGTTAAGAGAGAAGTACATATGAAAGTACCAACAGTGAACTAAACAGCAGCCACAGGACCAAAGTGGTACCCACCACGGATGCTTGCTTGGCCCTGGCCTAGCACATCACCCTACCAAGAGGGAAAGAGCAATGCTTGACCAGCTAATTGATTCATAGGGGCCAGCATTAAACCTTCCATCTGATTTCTGTCTTTCTACCAAAGAAGCACGGTACGAGACTGTAGACTTCTATTCTGCTCAACTTCCAAGCAAGAGGAAGCAAACAATTGATAGGTTGCTGTTCATGGCAAATACATGGGACAGTTCAGTTATCATTTGTTCATCATTATCATCATTTGTTCATTGGGGATGTTTGGCAGATGGCCATATGCCATTCTGTCATCTGTTATGTAGATGATCTGAGATCTGGAAACCACCACCTACCTTACTTAGTGTATAACACCAGGATATCACCTTCAGAATTAGCCGAGCAAGGCTAAGCAAAACCCACTTGTTTAGACGAGCACCAAAGGAGCAATTGTCTTTCAACTAATGTTGGTGGCAAGCAAACTGGAATAAACTCCAGGAGTCATACTCTTACAGTTTCTATTTCTGAATGGCAGGCAACCTCCAGCAGTATTTCTGCCAGCTGGCAACCAAATGTCCAACTGGTGGATCACCTTACATTCTACAAAATGGTCTGATTCCCATAGGTGTGACAACCACCAAGGAACTACCTTCAGAAATAGAATAGGACTGTGCAGTGACTTTTTTTTTCGTCAAGGAACGAAATTTTGCAGATTGAAAGAAGGGATGGGTAGGGGCATTCATGTTCAATCCAACCCCTCAGTCCAAGGAATTGAGCACAATTCTCCTCATCCTTGGATCGAGCCTGAATGCTTCCTATTACCCAGGCACTGTGACCCCTACAGGTTTAGTGCTTCCTGTGTTAAACCAGGAAAGGAAGGACAGATTCAGTTCCTTGAATCAAGAGTCAGTTATTACAGAAAGCCCCCAGTAAAGGTGGGGACTTCCTGTGATAAGTGGCCCACCTTTGCTCTAGATCCCATCATTGGCTGTTCTCCACTATATGCTCAGAGAGGACTTTTCTGCACACAACTGTGCTAAGTTGCCTGCTGGCTCAAATACACAAAATTATTGTTACAGTCAGGGGAGACTTTTCAGCATGTAGGTCATACAGTGCCTGTGAAATGGGAGGCAGTCAGGTTCAGTCCAAGGAAGAGGAGGGTAAGTCAATTGTTAAGATCAAAATTCTCCTCATCAGCATCAATGAACCTCATTTGAAGGCAGCTTTACAATAAAAGATTCTCTGCAGTAGCATCTAGACCACACATTCATGAAGTTCAGCAAAAAATGCCAAGTCGACAGGTTGTGTTCCTGTCACTGTAGCAGAATACTAATTCCGTTTCCACTTTTACAGCTGCCTCCACCATGACTTGAGGTTCTGTAGTAGATATAGTAAATCATGAGAGCCCAAATGCAAAATATGTACCTTGGAAAGTATGAAAAATACATTTGTGAGGAGAGGCCCAATAACTCACAGAAACTACTGCTGTTATTATAGCTTACAATAACATAAATGAAATGCAAGTTTTTCTTCTACGTAATACAAAAACTGCTTCAAAGCTAAATATAGCCACTTAGAGAAAGCTTTTAAATGAGCTAAAGTAAAATAAGGAGAGAAATTCTATATTATTATTATTATAATCAAGGGGGAAGCGCTAAACCCGGAGGATTATACAGCGCCTGGGGGGGGGGGATGTGGAAGGCATTCAGGCTTAATTCGGGGAACTGGAGCACAGATCCAATTCCCTAAATCAAGAGCCCCTCACCAACATCAAGGAACCTTCCTTGAGGGGACAGAGAAATTCTATAAAATACCACTAGTCCATACTAGACAGGGCTTTCTCAAATCCAACCTCTCCTCAGCCATATATTTGTGCAATCTGTCATCAATTTATCCAGAATTAGTTTCAACATATCTCACCTGACTCCATGTCACTATGCTCACTATATACATGCATGTCCTCTCTCCCCAGATAGATCCGTTTGTGATTTAATAAAACCCACTGTGCGTGTGAAGCATTGTCAATAAACGATTGCAGTATACTGCATTTGTGTCTTTTTCCATCTTGTAAAATAAGGTAGTAAATCTTAGCCTATTATTGTAACACCATTGTATAAAAAAAAAAAAAAAAAAAAAAAAAAAAAAAAAAAAAAAAAACTGAAGCAAGAACAAAAAAAAAAAAACAGCAGCTCACCAATTATTATAATAAAAAATGAAGTGTTAAACCTACAAGGTTCAGCAGCCCACCAAGCAGACTGTAGTACAGTCAAATAATCATGTTCACATTTAAATTATCTGCCAAATCATCCACAGTGCTATGTGACCCTAATGGGTTTAGCACTTGATTTTGATAATAATAATAATAATGCTAAATCATCCATCAATAGGAAGTGCTTTGATGACAGCAAAGGGCTCTTGATACAAGGATCTACCCACCCTTTCTGAAGATCAAACATGATTACCTCACATTCCCCAGATGTGCTATATGACCCCTGTAGGTTTAGTGCTTTCTCATAATTATAGTGGTAATAATAATAATAATCTGCTACATTAAATGAAGCTCTTAAAGCTACATGTAGGGAATTATTATTATTATAATCAAGGGGGAAGCGCTAAACCCGGAGGATTATACAGCGCCTGGGGGGGGGGGATGTGGAAGGCATTCAGGCTTAATTCGGGGAACTGGAGCACAGATCCAATTCCCTAAATCAAGAGCCCCTCACCAACATCAAGGAACCTTCCTTGAGGGGACATGTAGGGAAGTTTGATCAAAGGAAAGGCAGCTTCAATTTCTTGAATCAAGATCCTTTCACCAGCATCAAGGCACTGACCTTTCAAGGGTGGCTAACTCAAGTCACACGAAGGAGCTGCTAGAATAAATTATTATAATCAAAAAGAAGTGCTAAGCCACATGCTGGAATAAAGCAACTTTACCTTTTTAAGTGTTAATTATAATTATCAGTTTAAAAGCCAGGTGTAATTTAACTTTAAAAAAGGGTCATGACTAATGGAGAAAAAAACAAAAATTTATTGTAATTTTAGCTTAGATTTTTAATTAGTATTATCACAAATCTGAACTAAACCTTCGTTATCCGTCATTCATTGTCCAGCAAAAAGCTTATTAGTTTACTCCTCAATAATGTAGTGTGATGCTCTGCATACCACAGGACTTTCTGCTTGTACACCTAAAAGTCACCCATCTCTGTACAAACACTGTATCATGCTGAAATAAAGAATTTGAATACTAATGTATTATGTAGACAAAAATTATTTTCCCTCAAGGGGGGTTCCTTGATGCTGGTGAGGGGCTCTTGATCTAGGGAATTGGATCTGTTCTCGTTCCCTGAATTGAGCCTAAATACCTTCCATCCCCCTACCCCCACAGGCAATGTATAATCCCTATGGGTTTAGTGCTTCCCCATGATTATAATAATAAAAATGATTTATAATAAACTATCTTAATATTGTACATTATACAGTACCAAATACATTATCTTCACAACTGACAATGCAGTAATAATATTTATTTATTAATTTGAACATGATACAGTGAAGTACAAAAGAATACAGTTAAATGCAGCATGCCAAAGTCACTTGAATGCAGAGCATTACGGGCAGGCTTAAAATTAACTTGAGATTAACTAAGCAATAAAGTATTCAGTGGTACAAAAATTGTAAAACAGATAACAATTTAGTACAAATGAGTACAGTGGACCCCCCGGTTAACGATATTTTTTCATTCCAGAAGTATGTTCAGGTGCCAGTACTGACCGAATTTGTTCCCATAAGGAATATTGTGAAGTAGATTAGTCCATTTCAGACCCCCAAACATACACATACAAACGCACTTACATAATTGGTCGCATTGGGAGGTGATCGTTAAGCGGGGGTCCACTGTATTACAAAGACAGGTTATATGGTCATTTACTGTGTTGCTGTGTATTACAAAAACACCAATTGGTTTTTCATTAGTGACATAATATAAGAGTTCGGGATACAAAAATAAACATTAAAATAAATTATTTTTAATATCACATAAAAACAATCTTTGGTCTAGAGGTATTCTAACGTCTGATAATATACACATATACATGTTACAATAATAAATTATAATTAGCATCTTTGTACAAACAAATCCTAAAATAATAAATAATAATTCATAACCCTACACACAGGGTACAACTTTGACACTACCGTGTCACTATATATATATATGCTAAAATAATAAATAAGTAACATCTTTGTACAATAATAAATTATAATCAGCTGCATTCTTCCTGTGTCTCACGACACCCTTATGACGCTCTCTGTGTCACATGACACTTGTCCGTGTTGTGACGCTCCTCAACCGTGTCACTTGATACCCTTTTCTGTGTCACATGACACCCTTTTCTCTGTGTCACATGACACTCCTGCTCTCCGTGTCACATGACACCCTTTTCTCTGCGTCATACACACTATCTCTACTGTGTCACCCTTGACACCTTGTCTCTGCGTCACACACTATCACCCGCATATTGTCTTTCTTTCTTCAGAGGCCAGTCACATGACACTGTCAGTGTACACTACAATCCTATCTTCTTCAGTGTCACACGACCCCCTTTTCTTCTCAGTGTTCCACTACGATCCTATTATCTTATTTCAGTGTTACACTCCGTCATACTTCCTTCAGTGTCACACTACGATCCCAGCCCATTTCAGTGTCACACTCCAACCTTATCTTCATATAGTGTCACACTCCAACCTTATCTTCATATAGTGTCACACTACAACAGCATCAGATGACTTGGCCCACAGTTGACTAGCGTCGGTGGCTAGTCTGTAGACCTCACCTACAATTGTACTCCTTGGCAGTCTTGTAAATACTCTCTAAGGCCAGTAGAAGTACACCGTAAGGTGGTCTGGTGAGCACTGTCTACCGCCTCCAAGACCAGTTGATATACACCGTAAGGTGGCCTGGTGAATACTACTTGCAGAACACACTATGTTGCGAGCTCACTGAATGCAGCCGTCAAGCATCTGAGGCCATCAGACTCGGTGAGCTGCGGTGAGCGCTTCTTCTAAAGCCAGTAGAAGCCAGTAGATATACCATAAGATGGTCAGACAAATACTCTCTACTGCCAGTAGATGTGTACCGTACGGTGTTCTGGTAATTACTGCTTCTAAGGCCGGCTCAGCAGTCCCCACATTGGGTTTGATGACGTACCCTTGGTACTGCCGGCCGGCAGGCTAACAATTTAACCGCTAGTTTGGCAGGGGGCCGTCACACTGTGTAATCAGTAGAATGGAGTATTCTGTTAGGTAATGAAGTTAAATAGTAACAAAGTTTGATTGGGTCACAGGTTGACATTTATGAGATACAATAATGAGATACATATATGAGATACATATATGAGATACAATTATTCAGTAATTAAACACATGACCAACAGAAAACTAATTTAATAAATATCTTCAAAAATTTTTCGCAATGCCTTCCTCCAGCTGGATGAATGTTCATTATTAAGTGTAGCATAACATGCTAACAATACATGACTAGCAAATATTTCATTCCTATACTGAGTGACAGTTTAATTTGTTCAAATTAAACTAACATTGCTTATCATCTTTTTTCACTTGCATTTACAATGGCTAATACCTTTATTTCATTTCGAAGAGCAAAGTCTTCCATTTTCAGCCTTTCTTTACCAAGGTCTATACAATGAAGTGTAAAATACGACTCAGGATGGACCTTGCGTACATGATTTCTAAGGGTGGTGGAATGCAAAAAACGTTTGAGACATATACTGCACTCATATTTTACACTATCTCTATTTATACATTCTAAATCATATTCATCAAATAGTTCACCATTTTCACTATTCAGCAACATGAGTTGTAGATCTTGGTGATGCGTTTTCATATGATGGTAAATGAAATTTTCTCTAGTGTTACAGAAAATGCAATACCTATCTTCCATACTGTTACATTTCTGGCAGCCTTTAAATGATGAAGTTAATTTCTTCCTCTCACTCTCTATATAATCCATATTTACTGGATGTCCCATTTTTTTCATGTGGTCAAGTAAAACACAAATTTTTTTGTAAGAATTCCCGCAGGTGTCACACACAGCCCACTTGCAGCTACACTCTCCCTCATCTTCATCACTCCCAGCATGCAAAGTTTTGGATGACATAAATAAAGAGCATCGTGGACATTTTTTGGCATCTTTTGCCTTCTTCTTAATCATTCCAGGAAGCGCAACAAAGTTTTCTGGCGTCTCATGCCCGAGCCGCCTCATGTGGTGATGAAGACCCTGAGGAGTGCGAAAATATGTATTGCACATCATACAAAGAAAATGTTTTGCACAAATACAACCCATATTTTTTTTACCTGTGCATTTGTTGACTTTTTCTCGATGTAGTGAATCCATGTGAGCCTCTGCTGCTTCTTCATCTTCAAAAGATATGTGTGGGCAATGCGGACACAAAATATAATCTAAATAGGGAAATCTGCCACAAGCAGAGCAATTTTCTTTGATAATTTTATACTTTCTCCACAATAATTTCATGTTCCAGTTGTTGTGATTATTCAGTCTGATATGCTTCCGAAGGCTTCCAAAGGTTGCAGTGGTTTTGGGACATGTAGGACACTTTAGCAAAGGACAGATGCACTCAGACACTGAGTGCTTCATTTTTTTCACTCTAGGTACTATTTTACCTGAATGAGTTTGCTGTGTAATACAGTAACAGACTACCTTCCCATCTCTACTACTGTCTAATAGTTCAGCTTTCTTGTGTGGCTCTTCACTGAGGCATTCAACATTATGTCTTACAGGTTTAACAGAGGGGCACCAGTCCAGCAACAATGTATACTTATCCTTTTGGCAATTTTCAATTTCAAGTAAAACCTTTATGAACAGAAGATAGTTAATGGTACACAATTTCTCTAATATTGCACACTGAGGGCAGCTAATGGTATAGCATGCAACGGAATGAAATGGAAAGAATGAAAAAGTGGAGTAAAACTGTGGGTGGTGTGACAGTATGTGATGTAAGAGTACAAGACGTTGCTGGAATGTTTCTTTGCATTTTTTACACTCATAATGAGCACAATTGCAATTTAAAACCTTCAAGTGCTTGACTATTATATGTAAGTACTCTGAACCTGGGTCTGATAACATATTAGCATTGATTTTTAAACTGTGATCCTTAATCAAATGATCTCTTAACTTATAGTAAGAGGAGAAAGTATTTGAGCACATAAAACAATTTACCTCCAAGCAACAGGCAGAACAGTCAGCTGTCTTACTTAGATCAAAATCATTTTCTTGTGATGAAACACAATTCCCACGTTGACATGTACAGCCTGCTGAAATAAACTTCAAACATTGTTGGAAGCAGTCTTTCAAATTTATGGGATATTCACAAAATGTGTTGTTGGTAATTTGCACAGCAGCAGAGCATTCAGCGTGCAAATTTCTCTCATCTTCCTTGTTTTCTGATATGGTAATGGTAACTAATGTGTCATCTGTCTCCAGATCCACCTCTTCAATATCATTCATAATAATTTCATAAGAATTTGAATTCAGCACATCTTCACTACCAGTGCAAGAAGATAGTGCACTTTTGCTTGAACTTAAATCAGATTCTCTGTGGTGAAGATCCCTCTTTTGCACATTTGATTTCAGTGACCTTTTGGTTTCAGTAATGTTTTTCAGTAAACTGCTGTAAAGTTCCACTTTCTCAATACTACCATTTACACTCTCTTCAATCCATGGGGTTACATTATTAGATAAAGTTTTTGTCGGATCTTCACTAGAGAACACACTTCCTTCATTTAAATGCAATGAGCTATTTGCTCGTCGTGGGGAACACAAAAGGCAGTCATTTCCTCTCGCTTCAGTGCTTAAATTCTCACTATCATCATCTGAGTGGTGATTTGTCATTTTCCAATGATTCTTCAAGTTGGTGTAAGAGTTAAACACTGTTAAACACACTGAACATAAGAATGTCAACCTGCAGGGGCAAGTGTCATTGTCCATTATAGCTTTATTCTCTCGAGAACATTTTTTGCAGTAAACTTTTGTTCTTTTACTTTTTATTTGTAAGTCCTCGAGTGCTGCTTGCCAGTGAAGAGGTTGGTGACCTGTTGCTTGCCAGTGTTTCTCAAGGTATGAACATTCAGAATATGAATGGGAACAAAAAGAACACTGAAATACCTTCATACACGCACAATCACTGACACCACTTCCACTGTTGCTTTCTTCACACTTACTTATTTTTACTTTCCTGTGAGCCAAGGTCAAATGATCTTGAAGTACTTTTTCTGTTGGAAAGCATATGGAGGAAAACCACCGTTTGCCTGCCACTCTATGATTGCATTTTTTGCAATTAGTAAGTAGTTCTTTGTGTTTCTGAGTAACTAAAAATGTCTGTGTTCTGCTTGCCTTATACTTACTTCCTAAATGTTGCCTTAGATGAGACAATGATTTGTACTCTGAGGGACATTTAGCACAAAGCAGAGGATTACATAAACATTTAAGGCTAGTCATTTTTCTTATCAATAGCCTCACACTTCTCTTAATAAACTATTCAAAATCTACTACACTTGTCACAGTTTATAAAGACATCCACCAACTTGGTATTTCGTCACTCATTGTTTAAGGTGCAACTTGAAGTATGGTTTAGTGCCGACATTAACAGCACCATATATACTCCTGAAAAATTAAACAAGTTATTAGATTCAGTCCCATCACAGTAATGTCAAGTTTAGTTATTTTATTTAAATTAACAGGAGTAGAATAAGAAAATAAACAAGATTTATAAGTAACCAAATATATTATTAAACTCATAATTCCTAGAGGATTAAAAATTCAAATACGTACTTTATTTCTTTTATACAGTACACAAATAATGTAGATTACAAGTAATAAAATATTGTTAGGTAGAAAAGCTACTAGCATGGGGAGCACTTCAAGCAAATTAATACTAATGCTTAAAGATTACTTTAGAACTAGACAAAATATTAATTAGGAGTTATTAAATATACAAAAAGAGAGGTAGCTAAATAAACAATAGTTCAATTTTAAAAGTGTATTAATACTTCAAACTGAATCAACGATCTTCAGTTAAATAGATTTTTTTAAGCAGTTGGCTACTGCAGTATTATATTCACAACATGAAAAGGAAGAGTGAGCAATGTCTCCCAAATTATAATAATAACTAAGCACTAAACCCTAAGGGTCATATATGTTTACACTACCTCACTGTTATAAATTTAATTATGTATCTAATTATGTATGTATCTAATAATGTATGTTCAAATGTACTGCTCCATAACCTACATCAATATAGAGTAAGAATTAGTATTAGTCTGCCTGAAATGCCGAGGCATGCTAATGGCCTTTGTAATTAATATTTTATAACACAATGTCATTGTCACTCTTTCTTCAGTATATATGGTCAATATATTGTAAGATTAGGATATGGTTGAACAAACTAGTAACAATTTTCAGGGTCTCTTGATGAAAATCACAGCTAAGAGATAATGATTAAATAAGTTTATTTAGGTACAGGTACACATAAATACACTTACACAAATTATCATATATTGTAACATGTGTAAATTACTGCCGAGTATAACCCAAAAAAGTCAGTGACTTATTTTCAATGGGGTCTAATGGAAATAAGTCACTGACTTTTTTTGATGGTTATCTTTGGTAATTTACACATGTTACTATGTATGATAATTTGTTTAAGTGTATTATGTATACCTGTACCTAAATAATTTTATTTGTTATAGTTTCTTTGTTGGGTTTATCAGAGCAACTGACAACATAAACCGTACTGAGCCCAACTTCTCGATGGTACAAGGAAGATTTGTTACCCAGGGATGAGCCATGACAGAAAAGGAGCAAAAGTTCCTTTGTAAATAGAGATAGAAACTTGAAGTTTCCAATTAGATCCGGTGGACGCCCTTGTCAAGCCCCAGCAGAGAGGGACGCCCACACCCCCACCTGAGTTCAGTAACCGGCTTCCCACCAAAGACCGATAAAGAATTATCCGCAGAGCGGAAAAAATGGAGGTGGCTATAAGTAAGCCGATGTAAGTAAGTAAGTTTATTCAGGTATACACAGGTGCCTCTCCTGTAGAATGCCCGGCGGGCTAAATAGATGAGGACAAGCGTCCCAGAAAGAACGGGGGAAATTTGTCACTGATACACAGGCGAGAGAGAGACGTCCACACCCGACGAAGGCTGACGCAGAAGACCGAGGTCCTTATGGCTGTGTATTGTCTTCTTGTTGTTGTTGGGTTTATAAGGACCGCTGACAGCTAACGTTGCGCCGAGTCCTGCCTCATTAAAAAAAATCTAATTTTTTTTAAGTTTGATCAGGTCCAGTTACACATAAATAGTTACATAAATTATCATACATAGCAGCACATGCGTAGATTACATATAATAACCCAAAAATGCCAAAGTGACTTATTTCCATTGGGGTCCTTGTAATAACTTATTATTTAAAGTTAAAACAGGTAAGTAGCTTAACTATTTATTTATTATTATTTGGATATGATACATAGTTATACAAAAGAAATACAGTGGTTGAGTGTACATGCCAAAAGCCCCTTGTATGCAGAGCATTGTGGGCAGGCTTAAAATTAACTTAAGGTTAACTAAGCAATGATATATTCTGTGGTAAACATTATTGTAAACAAATTACAACATGAAGTACAAATGAGTATTTTAAATAAGAGGCTTTATAGTTGTACAAATTTGTAGGTAATGTAATTACAAAAAAACATCGTTTGATAGAATCACAGGGTACAGTTAATCAGTATTTATTTAGTTGTGAGTGAGTAAGTGGTTTTTAAGAAGAGTCTTGAATTGATAAACAGACAATATTTCTTTTATATTCACAGGTAATGAATTCCAGATTTTTGGGCCTTTTATGTGCATTGAGTTTTTACATAGTGTGAGATGGACACGAGGAACATCAAAGAGTGATCTGTGCCGTGAGAGGTGATGGGTGGCTGGCGTAGGAGGTGGAGAAGAAGAGGCAGGCGCAGGTAGTGACGTGACACTTTCACGTCTAGTGAGGTGTTGTGACATGTCTCATCGCCTGAGACACATTACGAAGGAACGACTTCATTTCTCAAGCTTGAAAGCAGCTTGAAGTGTTCACCAGAGCCAGGGTAGATGGTTCATTAACCCCCCTCCCCCCCTGCTGGAGTTGTCAGTGATGGCCAAATTTGCAAGTACTGCTGCAACAACATGCAAGTTAACTATAGTTACATAAAAACTGACGGTGACGACAACGAAATGGACTAAATATGACAGAAGAGGGACCGGCATTCAAGTACCAGACCTGCTACCAGACGTGAACCAGACACAAGACGTTTTCCACTAAATGAAATAACTGACCTCCATATCAACTGCACCAGTGTTTAACGGGAAGACAACATGGCAGAAATCCTGATCAACTAAATCTCCAAGGAAATGCCAGGTCTGTAGGACTTTTTTCGTCAGTGCCAAACGAGGGAGGAATTGAGCCTTTAAACATGGCTGACCGGCATTCAAACAGCAGCTACTGCCAGACGTACAACTAGCGAAGTGAAATTCTCATCTTTACTGACGTTCATCTGTTGACAGTAGCATCATATCTGTACCACCATCATATCACCTGTACCAGTGCTAACGAGAGGGAAACACACGAGACATCGTCAAATCAACAGTACAAAACTCCAAGGTTATAGGACGGTTATCCCTCAGTGCCAGTCGCGAGAAAGAAGTGAATAGTTAAACAGTCAAAGTTAATGTTATAGTAGCTGACCTATATTCAGCTGACCAGTGTACAGTGAGAGAATTATAGCAGAAAACGCCAAATATATCTATAAACTCAAGGAAAGTCAGGTTGTAGGTGGCGTTACTCCCCTAAGTGTTTTAAAAATGGCTGAGTCAGCAAAACAGGTCAGGCAGTCAACAACACCACACAACCCCCGATAAATGGAACTGAGGGGGATTTGGAAGGATAAAACCATGGATTAAACCTTTCTGATCTACCAGAATGGAAAGGAGTTAGAAGTTAATTGGGGAAGCCAGACTGTGAAGTGAGATGGGAAGGGGAATGTGTTTGAAGGGGTTAATTGTAAGGGTTTTGTGAAGTTAAGGGAAAAGTGAGCAGTGAAGAGGTTTTTGAAGAGGAAATTTTACTAGTAATTCAGTGTGATTGCTAGAGCAGATACTAAGTGTACTAGGGACTGGAAAAGAGAAATAAATATTATTGTATATGAGTAAAAGAGCGAAGAGTGAAAATGGCAGGCATTAGGGGGGTACAGGCTGCCATAATTATATTTATATTTCTTCTTCAATTTCATGAAGAAAGAAATCAGTCATGGGGGTTGGAAAAGGTGAATGGAGTAACAGCGCCCTGGACAGTAAAAGCCCAACAGTTGCCATCCTACCAGAAAAGTAAATGTCACTATCGCCGCAAGGTATGGCAACACCGCATACCTAAACAAAAACAATGGCACACAGCTCTTATTGTAGCGCTCTTAAGTGGTGATATCCAAATTAATCCAGGACCTCAAACTATTGTGCAGAGGCAAAACAGACAGATAAATGACGGCAATAATGACGGTCTAGTAGCTAGGGATGATAACCTTAACTCCATAGGTAATGCATACATAGGTCAATGTGAGACAATACAGCCATTATTATCTCAAACACTACCAAACAGGTGCATACACTGTACTAAAGTACGCATGAAAAACAGAAAAGGCACCTTATGTAAAATGTGTAAGGGGTGGGTGCATGATGGATGTATGTACAATTATAGCAACGGTGCCAGAATTCATTGATTTACCAAATTTTAATACAAATGACCCATTGCCATATATTGATGATTATGATTGTTTTATGAAAACAGGCCTTCACTTTATTCATGTCAATGCAAGATCACTTCTTCCTAAATTGGCAGAGATTAGGATTCTAGCTAACAAAATTAGGGCGGCAGTTATAACCATCTCTGAATCTTGGTTGGATGATACGGTGACTGACGACGAGGTCAAAATAGATGGTTACAATATAAAACGCTTAGATAGGAACAGAAAGGGTGGTGGAGTATGTGCCTACATTAGAAATGACTTAGCTTACAACCCAAGACCTGATTTAAATAACAATAAACTGGAGATTCTATGGTTTGAAGTGCTGCTTCCTAAGACCAAACCCATCTTAGTAGGAACTAGTTACCGCCCTCCTACCCAGGACCAGTTCTTAGAAGACTTTTCCAGAGTCTTGTCCGGAGTTGAAAACAATTGCGAGACAATAATACTGGGCGACTTCAATATCTGTTTTCAGCAGCAAAATAACGGGCTATGCAAAAGGTATAAGCAAATTCTAGGATTAAATAGTTACACTCAACTTATTAATACTCCAACCCGGATCACACAGTTCTCAGCCACCCTAATTGACCACATACTTTGCAACCGCTCTGAGAACATTAGTCAGTCAGGCGTCATTACCACAGGTCTTAGTGATCATTTCATCATTTACTGCACCAGGAAAATAACTAGGGATAGGATAGGCCTACACAGGACAATAAAATTGAGGTCAACTAGAAACTACAGTAAAGAAACACTGGTAAATAGGCTACACAATTGTGACTGGACAGAGATAACAAGTTGCACGGACGTAAACGATGCCTGGGAAAAATTCAAAACAATGTTCACTACCATCCTTGATAATATTGCACCAGTTAAAGAGGTTAGGATTAAACGAAGAACTGAACCCTGGATGAATACTGAGATATTAGATAATATGAAATTCAGAGACCAGCTGCTAAAAAGATTTAAAGCAAACAGACAGGATATTGCAGCACTAAATGAATTCCAAAGGGTGAGGAACAGAGTACAGAGACTTATAAAAGGAGCAAAGGCAAAGCACTACTGCTCAAAAATTGAAGAGTATAAGCATAACCCCAGAAAGCTCTGGCATCAACTAAAACAGTTGGGGTATAGCCATAAGCCAGTAGATAGGTCTAACATAGTACTCACTATCGATAATGAGGTATGCCACGAAACATCTAAGGTGGCAAATTGCTTTAATTCATACTACACATCTGTTGCATCAACACTAGTAAGTAAACTACCAGCTGCATCAAATACCTTTAACACAGACTCTGATAAGTTTCAAACATACTATACCAATAAAGGGGTAACCCCAAACAGTTGTCAACTAGTAAGTGTATCTCATGACTTTATTCAAAAAGAACTAAGCAGGTTAAACCCAACTAAGAGCACAGGCCCTGATAACATCCCGTCTAAGTTCCTAAAAGATGGTGCTTCTGAACTGTCAATCCCTATTGCTCACATAATAAATCTATCAATCACCACTAATACAGTACCGGAGGGGTTCAAGGAGGCCAGAGTTACTCCTATCTTTAAGAAAAATAGTAGGTCTGATGTAAGCAACTATAGGCCTGTTAGTATACTCAGTATAATATCTAAAATTCTAGAGAGGGCGGTGTATTCTCAAGTAGTTAAGTACCTTAATGACAACAACATTCTCCATAGCTATCAATCGGGCTTTAGAAGATCCTACTCAACCGACACCTCCCTTATTAATCTGATGGATTACCTGAGAACTGAAATGTCAAAGGGGAACCTCATAGGCATGGTAACCTTAGACCTGCAAAAGGCCTTCGATACTGTCAACCACAATATATTATGTAATAAACTTCAAACTATCGGTATAGGTTCTGTAGACTGGTTTAAGTCCTACCTTAGCAATAGGAGACAAATAGTCAAAATCAACAAAACAGAATCAGAACCCCTGCCGATAACATGTGGAGTTCCCCAAGGTAGTATTCTGGGTCCCTTATTATTCTTATGTTATGTCAATGATATGCCTATCAGTGTCAAGTGCAAACTCCTACTGTATGCAGATGACAGTGCTCTGTTAGTGTCAGGTAAAGACCCACAAGATATTGCTAATGTTTTAACACTGGAACTGGAGTCCTGCAGCAAATGGTTAGTAGACAACAAACTATCATTACACCTAGGGAAAACTGAAGCCATTCTCTTTGGCACGAAACATAAACTGAGAAGGGTAAATAATTTTATTGTTCAATGTAATGGGGAGCCCATCACTTTGGTTTCATCAGTAAAATATTTGGGAATCCCCTTTGACCCAAGCATGTCAGGAGAATTGATAGGGAACAGTGTAGTAAAGAAAGCGAATGCCAGACTGAAGTTCCTGTATAGACAAGCACAGTGTCTACCTACTGAGGCTCGCAGGACTCTATGTCTAGCCCTTATACAATGCCATATGGATTACGCTTGCTCTTCTTGGTACTCTGCCTTGACAAAAAAACTGAAAGATAGACTGCAAATCACCCAGAACAAAATCGTAAGATTCATCCTGGGGCTGGGACCAAGAGAACATGTAGGCCAGGATGAATTACAGCAGTTGGATATGCTGAATGTTGAAGACAGAGTAAAACAACTGAAGCTAAATCATGTTTATAAAATTGCTCACAAGCAATGTCCAGAATATCTTGCTGTCAATTTTGTCAAGGCTGGGAACCAAAGCAATCATAGAACTAGGGGGAGAGAGCACAACTTTGTAGTACCCACAGTCAGTGGCCAGGCTTCAAACACCTTTTATTGTACAGCAATAAAGGAATGGAACAGACTACCCGCACATGTCAAAGCCAGTCATAGCGCGAACCAGTTCAAGAAGAGTGCCAAAAGGTGTCTGATGACTGTAGCTACAGAAAGGGAGGGGAATGATTTTCTATTTTTTAGCTAACATACGTGTAAATTTTACCTTATTCCTTGTAATGACACTCGTATTGTAGATAGTCTTAATGACCTTGGTGTCGCAGATAGTCTTTTTAGTAGGATAATAAGATGTTATCTTCATTGTAGAACAATAAGAAAATATTATAACCTTTATACTATAATAATAAGGTAAAAGGACCCCAATGGAAATAAGTCACTCTGTCTGACTTTTTTGGGTTATCCTAGGTTCTCTACACATATGCTGCTATATATGATAATTCTATGTAACTGTATTTGTGTATACCTGAATAAACTTACTTACTTACTTACTTACTTGCCTTGTGTTATGATCATGTGTTCTGTTGAGGTTGGTAAGGAGAAGTTTGAGGGGAGGGTTTATATCAGAGTTAAGTGTTCTATGTATGTAGTAAGTGCAGTAATAAATATGGATGTTTTGTACGGTGAGTAAGTTTAGAGTTTTGAATATTGGTGGAGTGTGCTGCCTGTAGTGGGAATTTATCATTCTGACTGCAGCCTTTTGTTGGGTAATTAATGGTCTAAGATAGTTTATTGTTGTTGAGCCCCATGCACAAATTCCATAGGTGAGATAGGGGTAAATAAGTGAGTGATATAGGGCCAGGAGGGCTGACTGTGGAACATAGTGGCCCGGTGGCCTGGTGGCTAAAGCTCCCGTTTCACACACAAAGGGTCCGGGTTCGATTCCCGGCGGGTGGAAACATTTCGACACGTTTCCTTACACCTGTTGTCCTGTTCACCTAGCAGCAAATAGGTACCTGGGTGTTAGTCGACTGGTGTGGGTCGCATCCTGGGGGACAAGATTAAGGACCCCAATGGAAATAAGTTAAGACAGTCCTCGATGACGCACTGACTTTCTTGGGTTATCCTGGGTGGCTAACCCTCCGGGGTTAAAAATCTGAACGAAATCTTATCTTATCTTATCTAGTACCGTATCTTCGATAGTATGCCTACGGTCTTGGAAATGTGTTTGAAATTTGAGTCTATTATCAAGGTGGATTCCTAAGAATTTTCTCCGTTTATCATTATGTTAAGAGGGACATCTGTGGTTGTTTCCAAACTGTATGAAGTAGGTTTTGTCAATATTGAGAGTAAGTTTGTTAATCATCATCCAGGTAGATATTTTCTGTAATTCAGTATTTACAATATTGGCTAGCATGACTTGGCTTGGGTGAGAGAAGACGTATGTCATCTGCAAATAGTGTGGGTCTGAATAGTTGCGATGCATTTGGTAGGTCGTTTATGTATAAGATAAGATAAGATAAGATTTCGTTCGGATTTTTAACCCCGGAGGGTTAGCCACCCAGGATAACCCAAGAAAGTCAGTGCGTCATCGAGGACTGTCTAACTTATTTCCATTGGGGTCCTTAATCTTGTCCCCCAGGATGCGACCCACACCAGTCGACTAACACCCAGGTACCTATTTGCTGCTAGGTGAACAGGACAACAGGTGTAAGGAAACGTGTCGAATGTTTCCACCCGCCGGGAATCGAACCCGGGCCCTCCGTGTGTGAAGCGGGAGCTTTAGCCACCAGGCCACCGGGCCAAGGACACTTCCCTGTGGGACACCGACTGTAATTGGTTGTGTGGAAGAGTTTGCCCCATTTGTGTACACATATTGGCTTCTGTTGCTGAGGTATGACTTTAGGTAGTTGAGGGAGTGCCCTCTTATACCATAGTGAGACAATTTTATGTGCAGCAAATCATGGTCAACTGTATCAAAGGTTTTACGTAAATCAATGAAGATCCCCAGTGGGACTTCTTTTTTCTCGAGTGCAGGGCATATTTGTTCTAGCATGTGTATAATAGCATCATTCGTATTTTTATTAGGCCTGAACCCAAATTGACAGGGATTGAGTATGTTGTGGGAGATGAGGTAGGAATAGATTCGCTTATGAATTCATTTTTCGAAGATTTTAGAGAGAGGGTGTAAGTTGGATATTAGCTATTTTGAGAACTGTGGGGAAGGTTGAGGATTCGATGGATTTGTTAGTGTTGTAATGATTGGTGACAGCACTTGCACTTTTTTGTGTATAAAGGGTGGTAAGGTATTTAAATGTCTTGTTTTTTAGTGTGTTGATAATAAGTGAGACTTCTGTTGGGTTACTCGGAGCTAGGAACAGTGTGTTCTGGTAGTTGCCAGTGAGGTAGTCATTGGGTGGGGTATTTGAGGTTGGGATTTTATCGGCAAGGTTTTTTCCTATGGTGAAGAAGAAATCATTGAGTCTGTTTGCTGTTTCAGTTGGTGGGAGTTGGGGTTCATCCGGATTTGTTAGTTTGATTGCTCTGTTTCCTGATATTTTTTTGTTCCTAGAATTTCAGATAAGGTTTTCCAGGTCTTTTTCATATCACTTTTTAAGTTGGATAATCTGTTCTCATAATACAATTTTTTTGCCCTTCTTATCAGGCTGGTTAAGATTGATGAGTAACGTTTTGTTTGGTCTCTGGTTATGTGACCCATTCCGTACTGTTTTTCACATAGGTGCTTTATATTTATGGATTTGAGGATGCTGGGTGTTAGCCAGGGACTGTTCAGTCTCTTAGCTGTCATCTGTGTGTTTTTTAAGGCAGTGCTTGTTATAGAAGTATTGGGTCTTTTTTAGAAAATTATTAATACATTCGTCAGTATCTGAATAGGTTTCTAGCTCAGTTAACCAGTCAATGTTTGTCATTGCTGTTGTGAAGTTATTAATGGCTGGCTCATTATGATGTCTGAAGGTTACTTTAGTAGTGTCTTGGGGTAATTTACCTAGATTGGTTTTGAGAAAGGTAGTGTAGTAGTCTGTGGTATTATATGTGATTATGCCTGATTTTAAAGGGGATATGGTGATGGTCCAGATGTGGTCTAATAGGGAAACACTATTCTCTAATTCTTGTAGGTTTTGTTACTGTTGGTAGCAACATGCAGTTACTCATAGTGTTTGTGAATTCAGTAACATATGGGTCCTGGTCTTGCAGGAGATTTATATTGAAGTCACCTGAGAGTAGTAAGTGATCTTTGTTCATGCGTGCATCAGTTATCATACTTCCTAGGTTTTCACTAAAACGGCTAATGTTTGACTGTGGTACTCTGTAGATGTTTATCACTGTGAGAGGTTTTTGTAGGTGTTTGGATTTGAATTTAGCTATTATATATTCCCCATGTTCATCCCTTGTGCAAGTATTAGTGATACATTCTAGTTGGTCTGAGTAGTACATAGCTGTGCCACCCCCTTGTTGATCTGGCCTACAGTTGTGTATGGCTGTGTAACCAGGAATGGCATAGATGTCTGTAGTATCAGGTTTCGGTGAGAGTAATGATCGACATACTGGCATGCAGGGAATTTAGTAATTCTATGAGGTCATCGTAATGTTTGCTTAAAGATCTGATAGTGTAGTTAAAGAAAGTTATGTTGCTGTTGGCTCTGAGAAGTGCCTTTGTTTGTTCTGCTGTGTAGTAATTACAGTTTCTGTTTGAGTCATTTAAGTCATTCAGTAAGAGGTTGGCATCGGGATCAATACTTGTAATCATAAGATTTATAGTGGATCTATAATTAGACTTAAATACAAGACAAAGTAAATAATTTATGTGAACAACAGTTGCAATAAAAGGAGATACACAAGGAATAAGGTAAACTGAGTTATTTACAACTACAGAGTGTAGCATACAAACTGTAGTTTACATGTAATAAAAAATTATTATTATTATAATCAAAGAGAAGCGCTAAACTTACAAGGGACATACAGCTTAGCGGGGCAGGGGACAGTGCACGATTGCACAGTAGCAAGGGTGGAGTGAACAACAGAGGGAGAGATGGAAAGGGCTGTGAGGAGTGCTAGAGGAAGTATCGTCAAAGTTTGTGTAGTAAATCAGTTGCCGTTAAAAAGTCAACGAGAGAGTCTGAGGCAAAGATGAGACCATCAGCAAGGAGGGAAGATAAAGTAAGGGCATTAGAGTGGTGACGACGTCGGAGGTAAATTTCTGCGTTCTCGCTGATAGACTGGACAGTTCAACAGAATGTGGCTAACAGAAACTGGAACCTGACACTTCTCACAGAATGGAACAAGGCGCCTCTCCATGAGATACCCGGGAGTAAGACGAGTGTGCCCGATGCGATGTGAAGATGGGACAGTGTAGTCTCCCAACCTCGGCATCAATGACAAGAAGATAGCCAGGAACCTAAACTTGGTTTGATAGAATGTAATTTGTTATGTATCATATCAGACCAACGTTGTTGCCAATGGTTGCGAAGGTGGCGAGAAATTACAGCAAAACAGTCTGTGAATGGAACACCTCTACATGATACTGAGAGGTCATGTACTGCTGACCGGGCAGTAGTGTCCGCCTGTACATTGCCTTGTACGTCAACATCTTTGTTTTTGCTAGAGATACGGCGTAACCAAAGTTGTATATGAAGAACCAGGGGATGAGGTGAATCAAAATTTTTTATAGCTTGTAAAGCACTAAGGGAGTCTGAGACTACCACAAATGGTAACACAGGCATAGATGCATTATACTCATGCATGCATTGAGCATTTTGGGCAGATTAATCCTAATGCTTATAGATTACTTAAAACTAGACATAGGTTATGGAGTGGTAAATTTTAATTGTGTACTATTAAAAAAGAGCTAGTAAAAATTATAATTAGGAAAATTTATAGCAGAGAGGTAGCAAAAAACATATTACAATTAGTACAGTTTACAACAGTGATCTTAAGTTAATTGGGATGTGGAAAATTGCATTTATCTGGATGTAACTTATAATGTACATACCAGTAAATAACAAAGATAATTATTATTTATCAATTACATGGACAAGTAGGAATTTGGGACACCTAGGTCGCAAAAATGTCCCCCTTCGATACCTACAACTGTCTTATCCACAAGTTGCTCTAGACCTATTAATTACAAATGAAATATGTATCACCAGGAATTCTGGTAAATATATAAATTTGTGGACTGTATATTAAATTAATAAAGGATTATATATATACAATTTACATAACAGAAGGAGAATATATCTTAATATCACTCACCAATTTGACTGGAGATTAAGGTGTATCATACTCAGAAAACCTCACTGTCTATCCATGAAAATAACACTGGCCAGAGTTAAACATAAACAAACTTATCTGAGGTTCCTGGAGCTGTCTTGTCCAGTCGCCTGATATCTCAAGTTATGTAGGAATGCACATCCAACAATTTCGGCTCCTATTTGAGATGTGTCAGCCCAATTTTAACCTCTAGAGCACGAAAATTCTTCCCACTATTCACTAACGTTAGTGTCCAATTCAAACAACAAATGGCGAGTCTCTTCTGCGCAGGCACAGCTTCCCATTTTTTATAACAAATTTTTATTAAATACAGTATGGCCGTCTATTTACATATAACTACTGTATTTCTGGAAAATATATACAGTATTTTCCACATGGGATTTCTTGGGTAGTTTAACTGGTTCTATGATTTCGCGCTATGGAAAGATTGTATAAGAGATGGTGAAGAAACCGAAGTAGTTGGATAGCAAAGTGTTGGTATAATTACGTATGGGAGATGAGATGGAAATAAGTCACTGACTTTTTTAGGTTATTCTAGGTACTTTACACATATGCTGCTATGTATGATAATCTATGTGAACTGTATTTGTGTATACCTGAATAAACTTACTAATTATAGCTCTGACAGGGGACAATTTGCTGGTTCAGGCAATGAATTCCAGATCTTGGGTCCCTTTATGTGCATTGCATTTTTGCATAAGGTGAGGCGAACACGAAGGATGTCGAAGAGAGTTTTGTGTTTTGTGTTGTGCCTGTGTGTTCTGTACAGGGAAGATATGTTGCTCAACGTTGGACAGTGAAAGAAAAGGGAACACGAGTTCCTTTGTTAATAAAAACGGAAACTAGAGGTTCCCAATTAAATGAAATGGACCACCTTAACAAGGCCCGGCAGAGCGAGATGCCTACACTCCATCTAAGTTTAGTAACCTGCTTCCCACCAAAGCCATTAAAGAATTATCCGCAGAGTTGAAACATGAAGCTGGTTAAAATTAAGCCGATGACAGGTGCCCCTCCTGTACTGTGCCCGGCGGACATAATAGATGAGGAATTAGACACTATGTGCAGCATCTGTGTATCTTTATTTGTAGGCGTTTCGCCATCCAGTGACATTATCAATACAATATCAAAATGATATACAATACTGACAGGTTGGTAAGACACATATGCAACAGTCAGGCATCTTTAATCTGAAATGCTTCGCCTACACAGTAGACTTCTTCAATCGAGTACAAAAAAGCTAGAACATCTCTACTACTGCCAACTTTTTTGTACTCGACTGAGAAAGTCTACTGTGCAGGCGAAACGTTTTCGGAACAAATATGCCTAACTGTTGCATATGTGCCTTACTTACCACCATTATCTATACAAATTCAAGGACATAAAGGGAATGAGAAAACTGTAGACCTATGTACAAAAGACCAAAGTAATCAGTCTCTCTGCCTAGAATGTTGCATAAGTGTCTACTTCATCTTGACAGTATTGTATAACATTCATATACAAGGTAGATGAGAAGAGTCCCAGAAAAAACGTGGAAAATTTGTCATTGATGCTCATGCCAGATCGAGACGTCCACACTCGACGAGATAATAAGATAAGATTTCGTTCGGATTTTTAACCCCGGAGGGTTAGCCACCCAGGATAACCCAAGAAAGTCAGTGCGTCATCGAGGACTGTCTAACTTATTTCCATTGGGGTCCTTAATCTTGTCCCCCAGGATGCGACCCACACCAGTCGACTAACACCCAGGTACCTATTTGCTGCTAGGTGAACAGGACAACAGGTGTAAGGAAACGTGTCGAATGTTTCCACCCGCCGGGAATCGAACCCGGGCCCTCCGTGTGTGAAGCGGGAGCTTTAGCCACCAGGCCACCGGTTATAACTATGACCATAATTTTTAAAGAGGTGGACTGGTAAGCCAGTGGAAAGCCTCGGTCAGATAACCAAAAGCTTTAACGGCGAGTCATCATATGACCAAGACCCACGTCAGGAGACACTTGTCCTGTTTCCTGACGAATCTTACCTAACCTAACTCAACGAAGGCTGACACATTAATCCTAGTCATAATTATTAGAATAAAAGCTAAGCATTACTCACCAGGGTCATAGTGCTGTCCCAGTGATAAACAGTCATTAACAATAACTATTCTCTTACTTTGTGTTTTATAAAGCCACCATAACTTACGCCGTAGTTTGCTTGTTGGGGTTTATATTATTACAATCAAAACCAAGCGCTAAACCCACAAGGCTCATATAGCACTGCATTGAGGTTTATAATCACTAACAGCTTTCGCCATATCGATCTCGGTGAAGAAACCTCATCCAAATTAGAAGTCACATGGACTGGTGATGTGTATCATGTCCCCGATGCACCCTGAGGCCAACAGCAAGGTCGAAGTGTGGACCAGAATTTCCTATCGATCAATAGGCTCGAACTCTTCGTCATTTAGTGTGTGGGTCAAGGATTGCAACGTTGTATTAAGGCCACTTCCCAGTTTCTTATTAATGCTCAAAGGTGTCCGGGAATTGGGAAGCAAACATGAATTTCCTTCAAAAACAGAAACAGAAAAAGTTCCAAATTAGGTCAGATGGAACCCACGCCTTAACCATGGCAACCCCTGAAGCTTACAGTGGATAAACGGCGCTACTAATTACCCAGCTGGCTGTGTGCTGGTATAAGAATTATGTTTAGGAGAGAGAATGGGGAAACTCGTCACTGATGCTCATGACAGAATAGAGTAAGATACCTGCACTTCAAGGCCAGAGCGGAAATTCCCCCCAAAAAACAGTTACCACCTTGTTATTGTTAGCTTAAGGGCAAGAACGGTCATTTCATGGAATGACCTCTCTTAATTCCCCTCAAGGGAGGTTCCTTGACACTGGTGAGGGGCTCTTGATCTAGGAAATTGGATTTGTGCTCCAATTCCCTGAATTAAGCCTGATTACCTTCCACATCCCCCCACAGGCACTGTATAATTCTATGGGTTTAGCGCTTCCCCTTAAGCTTGTCCCCCAGGATGCCACCCACACCGGTCGACTAACATCCAGGTACCTACTTATTGGTGGGTGAAAAAGGACAACACGTGTAAGAAAACATACCCAATGTTTTCACCCAAGTCAGGGACTGAATCATAAACATTCAGCGTGTGAAGCGAGAGCATTGCCAACCAAGCCATGGGACACCATGGCACTGAGGTTCTGCCCAAGGATTCAAGGGAAGAAAACCTGGTGAAGGCTGTAAAGCCAGTAAACTACTAAAGACTAAAGATACTATGGCAGAATGGAAACCTTTACTGAGAGAGTTTCGACTGGAGACCAAGTTTTTTTCGAGTTTAGGATGAGCATAGTTATATACAGTTGGGAGAGCAGGTGACAAGGCACGAGGTACGAGCCTTGACTGTCAGGTCAGGAGGGTGATGTGTGCTGAACATGTGAGACAGGGGGCTCACCAACTGGAAAATTCCTTTTTAAAATTGTGACTGTGATATGAATGAGCATTAATTACATAATCACATTCATGTTAAACCCATAGGGGGGCATACAGTTCCTGAGGGAAAAGGAGGCAATCAGGTTCAATCCACGGGACTTCCGATTCAATTCCATGGATCAAGAGCCCCTCACCGGCATCAAGGATCCTCTCCTGAGGGGAATACCAATTATATAATTTTTCTTATATTACTTGCTCTGGGGTATTTCTTGTAAGGTAAAGATCTGTTATGATGTAAAACACAGGTGTTGTTGATGCTATTGGTGTGGAAGGTGTCTTGTGTTCAGATATGTGTGGACAAATTCCCAGTTGTCTTACTTCAATACAGCTACAAGTAATGGATTAAACACCTGCATTCTTAGATCAGAAGTGAAATACCAACAAATTGATGACTACAACACCTGGATATCAAAGTGTCAACTTTTTGGTATTATACCTGCAATACAATGCACAGCAACACCATGGAATCTTAACAGAGAATATGTTTTACAACTCCATTGTTAAATCTCTGGCCCACTTATGGGCCTGACCTACTTCCACTGGTGGGGGCCCACTCACATGTGACCACGTCTTTAACTGCTTTATCTCCACACTTCTACTGGCTTCAATATGAGTCTCCATCTTCGTATCTATATTAAACTGACAAGCCTGCTATACAGGTGAAACATGTTTCATTAAAGATACCTAAGTGGTGCATGTGTCTTAATAATCAGATGACTGCATTTTCCTAGGGGGCTGGCCTTAATCCTCTTACATTTAGAAATATCTTTGATAGTGGTGATGGTGGCAGTGATGTAACTGGCTTTCTCAAGTAACTTAACATTCTCAGTTAGCATGGAACTTGGTTGGATTATAACACAGTTATTGATGTTATGGACTCTTGAGGTGTTAATTATCCTCTATTTTTCTTCTACAATCCTGTATGAAGGTAATGGAAAAATGTAAACTGCAGATCTCTGTGCTTCTGAGGCAATCATCTAGAAAATCAGGGCTGTAGATTCTGAGTCGTTAGAAACCCAACAAAACATTTATCTTGGTTCTAGTGGAGAGGTGAGACTATAAATTAATGAGATCATTCTAGTTGATGGGGTTACTATACACTAAATTAGGGCATTAAGGAAAAGTGTTATTTTTTCTCCAAAAGTGAGCTGAATGGAAGGCTTAACAGTGTTGAGATCGTCTCTGAGCTGGAAGATATTGAGGGTGTTAAGTACAATGATGAGGATGTATGCCAGACATATCTCATCCATGATACTCCAGTAGGGACAATGTTAGGAAATCTTTCAGGTTCAAGGAACTCCATGTAGAGATGCACGAGGACTGGGCTTACTGGGGACCCCATGGCCATATCTGTCTGAAGTTTGTTAAGTTTGTTCCCAAAGAAGTAATTGCACACTATGCGCTACTCAGTGAGGTTGACAAAATCCTTGACACCTTGTAATGGAGGATGGCAACATCCTCTGTCTGTTGGTGCACTGATGAACAAAGAAACATCCAATCTGGTGAGTTTCTGATCCAGATAGTTTTTCAGTTGTGTTGCCCGAGGGGCTGCTTGATGGTGCACCACATGCTCATCCTGAGAGCAAGTGAAAAAAAACAAGATTACAGAAGTGAGAATGGGTCTTTATCAGACCCCACTGTGGTGTTATGTCATTGTCAATATTACAGACATTTCATATATTACAATTACTACTTGACACTGCTAAATTACTCAATAGTGTAAATTCAAAATAAATTTTCAGACCTATATGTCCAGTTCTTTTGATCTAGAGCTCTCCATTGGCATCAATACACCTCCTAAGAGGTCTGTGAACTGATCCTCCTGCCCTTTCTGATGAGAGCCATGTGTGTGACCACTGACCGTGCCAAATGACACATCTGATGCTGTGATAACTGATGATCTGAAGAGCATCAGCAGCTCTGTAGCCATCTGAACCTTAATGTTAAAGTTGGTAGCTGTTGTTGATTATTATCATTATTATATTTATCATTATTATTACTGTGGAAAAGCTAAACCTGTAGAGGACTGGGAAGTAATCAGGTTTGATTCAAGAAGAGAGAGGACAGCTCTATTTCCCAGGAATAAGAGCCCTTTACCAGCATCAACATATTCCCCTTGAAGTGAGTTGAGTAGCAGGGCAAGGATGGCCCTGGGACTGTATAAACCCTCAGTGTGATGGAGCTGTTCTTCAACTTTTTTAACCATAACCCTGATAATGAGGGGAAAGAGGAGGAGGATGGGGAAGGATAAAAGGGACTGAGAGACAAGTAGGGGAACAAAAAAACAAGTGGCCCTTTCACTTTTGATTTTATTGTGATAACAGAAGATTAGAACACAAAATATTTGGAGGAATGACAAATAGAGGGGTGGGCTATGCATTTACATAAGAAATTACTTTGAATACAATGCAAGACCCAATTGTACTACAATAATGGGGTAAACTAATGGTATGAAGAAACTCATACTAGAAGCAGATGGTTACCATTCCCTTCACTTAGAGTATAACCAATCAGTTCTGAGAACACTTTGCAATAGCAGAGTTCAGAATTACACCCAACTGTGAGACAATAATTCTAGGTGACTTTAATATCTACTTTTAGAAACAAAAGTTATGTAATACAAAAGTTATGTAATACAAAGATATATAAGCAAATCCTAGGATTAAATAGAGATATCACTGTAACTAATTAACCCTTTGAGGGTCCATGCCGTAGTTCTATGGCTTTGAAGCCAGGGTCAGTGCTGTAGCTCTATGCCATAAGCTCAGCTCACTCAGATAAGCTGTGAGCAGTAAATATGGGCTTAGATATGAGAGAATGCATCTATGTGGTAAGTATGCACCATATAAAAAAAATCCTGTAGCATGCAGTGCATGAGAAAAAATGCGACCACGTTTTTGGATTAAAATAGCGACTTTGTGATGTATTTTTTCGTATGGCTTTTATGGTTGTAGTCATGGTTTCTTGGTCTCAATTGATAGACTGGAAGATATATTACAGAAAAAGAGATGATTTTGATTGGTTTTATAACTGAAAATAGCTTGAAATTGAGTTCAAAGTAGCACAAATGTTCGATTTTTGCCAATGTTCAAGAGCAAACAAATCACATTACGCGTCCAATACACGTCAGTTGGTGGGTCTAATATGTGTTCACAAATGCGCTGATATTTTGTATACAATTATTACAATACTGCATAACAGTAATTCTTCTGTTTTATTGGTGTGAATAAAAAATCAAAATGGAATTTATGTGTAAAGCCTGGAAACATAACTAATGAAAAGAGGAAATGTTATTTTAGTGCCAGGAATGCCTGCATTGATAATTCTAGATCCTGTTTTGAAACTGGAATATTTTAAAATTTGTGTGAAATTGGCCAAATTACTAATTTCTGATCACTTTATTGGGTAGTTGAAATAGTTGATTGGGCAGTTTCTTGTGCTCAATTGATAAAATAGAAGGCATACTAGTAAAACAGCTAAGAATTTGGTCAACTGGAACAATGTAATTGGCCTAAAATAGGAGTCAAAGTGGGCAAAATTGCTGATGCATAAATACTGCTGGTGCAGCAAAATTGCTGATGGGTAAATATCGTTGATGCAGCAAAATTGCTGATGCGTAAATATCGCTGATGCAGCAAAATTCGTGATGACATAACTTTGTCAATTTTCCATCAAACTTCACACATTTTATTTCATTACCTTCAGAAAAAGATTCTCTACTTTTCATAAGAAATTCAGATCAGGGGTCTGGACCCTGAAAGGGTTAACGAACCAACATGGATTATGTAGTTATGTATCTGTGGCAAATAAAGGCTCAATTTACAACAACCCGACTTACAAAGGCTTATGAGGAACTAGCTAGGTCACAAGTGTGAAGGTCAACAGCACATCTTATTTCTGAATAAGTACAGTATATTTAACCCTTTCAGGGTCAGTCCCGTAAAATTACGGCTTTGAAGCCAGGGTCGGTCCCGTAATACTATGCCAAAGTTCTAGTAGCTTCCAATCTTGCAGGAGAAAGCTAGTAGACCTACACATGAGAGACTGGGTCTGCATGGTCAGTGTGTGCAGTATAAAAAAAATCCTGCAGCACACAATGCAAAATGAGAAAAAAAGCTGCAACTGTGTTTTTGGTGTAAAACACCAACTTTGTGGTGTATTTTTGTTTGTTTTTTATGGTTGTATTCTCGGTTTCTTGGTCTCGTTTGATAGAATGGAAGATATATTACAAAAAATAGAGATGATTTTGAGTGGTGTACAGACTAAGAGTAGGCTTGAAATTGAGCACAAAGTAGTGGAAATGTTCGATTTTTGCCGATGTTCAAGAGTAAACAAAACACGTCATTCGTCCAATACATGTCAACTGGCCAGTCTAATATGCACTCACGAATGCACTGACATTATTTATACATTATTACCATTATGCAGTAGTTTGAATAACAGTAAATATTCTATTTTTTTGTGTGAATAAAAATTCAAAATGAAAAGCAAGCATAATATAAGAGGGTCCTGGAGACATGACTAACAAACAGAGAAAATGTTATTTTAATGTCAGGAATGTCTACATTATTTATTCTGGACCCTATTTTGAAATTAGCCTTTCTTGAATTTTGTGTGAAATTGACCAAATTAGTAATTTCTGATCACTTTATTTGGTAGTTGCAATAGATAAATGTGCAGGTTCTTGTACTCATAAAAGGAGTTCTAGCTAAGCAGCTATGAATTTGGTCGACTGGAACAATGGAACTGGCCCAAAACCAAGCTCAAAAAGGGGGTAATTGCTGATGCGTAAATATCGCCAAGACCGCTAACTTTGCGAGTGTAATTCCCTAGGTTTTCCATCAAATTTTGTGCTTTTGGTTTACATTTGGTAAAAAATTCTTTATCATTTCCTAAGAAAATACATATATTTTTTAAATTCTTTGACCTTGGGAGTAAGTTTGCGAGTAAGGGTCTCAACCCTCAAAGGGTTAAAAATAAATTGTATGGGTTGAATTTCTTCAGAAAACTTAAGCTTAGAAGTATGCGCTAGAGAATTCTGTTACACGCTATGAAGCTTTATTGTTTATTTGCTCCTACATACCAGTCTCTTTCATTACTGACATTTTACTCTAAAGTAACAGCAACAAAATGTAAAAATTGGAATGGAGTTTATAATGCAGACTGACACAGTATTAAATGGAAAATACAAATGTCCTGTAAAGAAACAATATAACTGAGGTATATCTCCTGTAGATGAACAATATACGTATTTGAGGTATATCAGTACAAAATGTAAAAAAAAAAAAAAAAAAAAAAAAAAAAAAAAAAAAAAAAAAAACATAGGTTATATACATCTCACTTATTTTATAGGTCAAGATAATTTACAAATACTGAGTGTTTTTATTTCTAATACAGTATCAAAACTACACTATTACTTACAAAAATTAAAGACAGCAAATGACACTGTGCAATACAAATATTTCCACAATAATGAACACAATACTTCAAGAGACGTACTACAGTAGTGTTGTAAAGTTATGAATCCCCCATTTTGTTGTTGGAATTACAAAAATATTATTCAGTAATGTACTGGTCATTATGAAAGCCCAGTCTCTTGATAAACAGAATCCACTGTTGTATCTGTTGCCAAAGTCAACAAATTATTTCACTTAAAATATCTTCAAAATGATAATTCACAAGGACTTCATGCACACATTACTGACCTGCTGTGGCAGGAAATGGCCACTGTGGCAAAACAACTCTAACACTTAATTTTTCTTAAATACAATAAAACTTTAAGTTTGTATTGAACACATTTTTTTATTATCCTTAGGACTTGTTCATTTCTCTGCTTCTTGGCCGCTTGAAATGTTAATGTCTGAAGAGTCAGCAGAGAAAGCCAAGGGCTGGCACTCTAAGCTTCGAAGATTCACCAGGGCACACGTGCCCGTACTATTAAAACGTGGAACACTTACTAACGTCACCTTGTGGCCGTCCTCAGCTATGGACACAATGATATTCAATTTAATGCATAATATTTATGTTAAGAGCAAAAATGCAGAATAAAATTTTTTAGCGAGTACTCCCGGCTGTCTCCTACCAAGACAGGATGACCCGCACAATCCATCGCTGTCTTCCCAGAGGCATGCCAATACTGCAGTTTAAAAAACTGCAACATATCTCCACCCCTCCTTCAGAGTGCAGGCACTGTACTTTCCACCTCCAGGACTCAAGCCTGACTAGCCAGTCGGGCTTGTTACGGTAGACCATCATTTAGCATGAGTTTATTTGGCACAATTTGAGTATAGCATGACTGAAGAATTGTGACACAATTTTATGTAACACGTCGTATAATCAATTTAACACGATTCGCGGGAGGGGAAAAATTTTGAGTATGTGGTCTCCTGGTCGCCCGCGGTGGGTTATACCATTGAGTCAATGGGGGAGGCCTACTGCCATCCCCCTGCCACCCACCCCCACCACACTCCCAGCCTCCAGTTTGGTTCATACGTGTGCAAGACGAAGATACTCGAGAACTTCGCTGTGTTTATTTACATACATATTTTCTTATTTTCATTGCCATTTGTTAAATCATGGCACCCAGTAAGCATACAAGTGTTGCTGAAAGTGACAAGAAAAGGTTTAAGTGTTCAAGTCTAGGAATTGAGAAGAAAATTGAGATATTAGACAAGCTTAAGAGTGGATCACGTGTGGTGGACATAGTGAGGGCCTATGGCCTTAATGAAGCGTCGGTTCGTACAATTAAAGAGAACAAGGCGAATATACGAGCTTGTGTAATGAATAACCCAAGATATCAACTCATGAAAAGAATGACATATAGGTCTCAACAAGTAAATAAAACAGCAAACTTGCTGCTTGAGTGGACTGAACAAAAGACAATTTCCTCTTAATTAGGGAAAAGGCCTTACAGTTGTTTAAAGCAGCGTGTGATAAGGAAGGAAGGCCTAAAAAAGTGTGTGTGTTTAGCACAGGCTTGTTCCACACCTTTAAGTTACATAATATTAAGTTTTCTGGTGAAAGTGCTTCAGCTGATCATATAGCAGCAAGTAATTTTCCTGCTGAATTGCAGGAAATCATTTCTGAGGGTGGCTATGAGCCACATCAAGTGTTTAATGCTGATGTGACAAGTGTTTTTTAGAAAAAAATGCCAACATGAACTTATGTCAGTCAGCAAGAGAACAGTGCACCAGGCTTCAAGAGAGCAAAGGATCGCTTCACCTTGCTCCTTTGTGGTAATGCATCAGGTGATTTCAAGTGTATGCCCATGGTTATTTACTGCTCTAAGAATTCTCGTGCTTTGAAAGGTGTAGATAAAAATACCTTACCAGTAATTTGGAGGTCAAACCAGTCAGCATGGATGACAGAGGAAATATTTATTGACTGGTTTAAGCATCACTTTATTCCTGAAGTCAAGTTTTACCTGCACAGCAAGAACCTTGCATTCAAGGCTCTCTTCATTCCTGATAATTCCTATACTCATCCACAAGCTTTGCTGGATGTGACCCCACATGTAAAAGTTGTATTTTTATCTCCAAATACAACATCTTTAATACAACCACTGGATCGAGGAGTTATTAAGTCATTCAAGTGTAACTACACAAAAAAAGGCATGAAAAAACTAGTTGCATCAATAGAATCTGATTCCAACTTGGCAGTACCAAGCTTCTGGAATAAATTTAACATTGCAGATGCTATCAGCTATGCCAGAAGTGCATGGAATGAAGTGCCCCTATCAACATTAAATGCAAGCTGGGGAAAGTTATGGCTTTCTGTGGTTAATTCTTTCACTGGTTTTACCTTGCTTGGGAGTCAGGTTCAGAAAATTGTTCAGCTGGCAAGGAGATTATCAGGTGATAGTTTTGAAGATATGAATGAAGGTGTGAATGAGCACTTAGAAGATGATGATGATGAAGACAGGAGTCCAGAGGATATGTTGGCAGAGCTCGATGCACAGATACAGGGAAGGGAGATAACAGAAGAAGAAGAAGAAGAAGAAGAAGAAGAAGAACCTGAAGAAAAACAGTTAACATTGCAGCAGTTATGTGAGCACTTCCATGCTACTGCTAAACTAGCAGACTTTTTCACTGAAGAGAACCCTAACAAATCTAGAAGCAGTGCTTTAAAACGGGGTCTAGACCAGCTGATGATGTATAATGTATTACAGGGTAAAAGAGCTCAGAGATCCATTACAGATATTATGCACACTCCAATACAACCATCAACTTCAGTACCAGAACCTCTACCATCCACTTCTGTCAACAACTAACAACCATCCACCTCAGCCCAGTAGGGCCACACCATCCATATCCACCTCTCCACAATCATCCACAAACACCATTACCCACAATTTAAGGTAAGAAATACTATTATTTCTATTGCATTTGTAGTCTTAAGCAGTAATATATCACGGCAATGAACTACAATTACATGTTCACTTTTATTTTTGAAATATCTGTTGGTCTAAAAAAAAGTTGTTTGGCTTTCTGGGGGCTCCCAGGAACATAACCCTATTTTTCCCATAAGTTCTTCAGTTCACTTAACACGATTTTACCTAACATGGCATTTTCAGGAACGTAACTACTGTGCTAAATAACGGTTTACTGTACTTTGCTCACACTCCAACAGTATGTCAAGTTATAAAAACCCTTTGCCTCCACTCACTCCTATTTAACACGCTCGTGCACACTCACCAGAAGCAGGATATTCATGCAATTATTATTAGTTTAGCATAAAAGAAGCAAGGCACAAATATAAGATTAAGTAACAAGAGATAGGGACAGAGAGACAGTGTAAAAGTTGTAAAGTTATTTATAAACTACTACAATTAATAACATGTACAACTGACATACTGTTGGAGTGTGAACAAGTTAACATTTATGAAGGGATTCAGGAAAACCAATTAGCCAGATCTGAGTCTCGGAGGTGGAAAGTACAGTTCCTGCACTTTGAAGGAGGGGTGGCGGTATTACAGTTTGGAAGGGCACCTGACCTGTAATGTCAGCATGCCTATGGCAAGATGGTGATGGCGTGAGTGGTGGTGAAAGCGTTTCTTCTTTTTCAGTTCACCCTATCTCAGTGGGAGATGGCTGAAATGTTAAAATAAATCATTCATGGATCAGATATTAAATATTAACAGATCAGAATCCTCTATGGGGAAGTAGAACAGAGTTTTTCCTCCATAAGCTATTTGTGTTGTAAGAGGTGACTAAAATGCCGGATGCAAGGGGCTAGTAACCCCTTCTCCTGTATACATTACTAAATTTAAAAAGAGAAACTTTTGTTTTTCATTTTAGGTTACCCTGCCTCAATGGGATATGGCCGGTTTGATAAAAAAAAAAAAATCATGTAGAAGAAAAAATGAATGATGTGCTTTTACCTGAAAACCACTTACAAGAGGAAATAGAGTGATTGAAAAATATTAAGAGTTCAAAAGAAATTTTTTCCATTAGGATATATACTAGGGTGAACACACCCAAAAGAGTTTAAGCCTTTATATTTTACGAGTCACTTCATTTCCCTGCTGACTTACAGCCTCTTCCACTTGTGCAACATTTGGGAATCTTTATTACAGAAACATTTTGCCAGCCAGTGACTTCTTCAGTCCAGTACAAAGAAGAATGGTGGAAGAAGAGGAGTTTGAAGTAATCAAGTCTCTCAGCCTAGCTGAACAAAACATTAATAAAGATTCCCAAATGTTGCACGTGTCTCATTCTTCAGCTTATCGGTTTTCTAAACTATTTACATCAGATATAGCCAATACAACACAGGTTTTATTTGAAGATTAAGGTAACTTAAGCAAACTAACATGGATATTTCTACTTACCTTCCATAATGCGAGTGCTATAAGCTTCTTGGTTTCCAGTAAACATAACATCTGGACACAAATCCATTACAAATGGCTCTTCATTATAGTAAGGATAAGCCGCTGGAGAAAAGAAATAAAAAATGCATAAATGTAGTACTTATTTTTGTGTCTTGTCAACAGTACCTTGGTTGTGGTTATGACAGTGACTGTTACACAACACATTAGTATATGTGGATATATGGCTGTAATCTGATAAATGGTTATTGGGAAATTTTGGTAGCACAGTGGACCTTCAGTTAACAATGCTATCGGATAGCTATAAAATTGGATACCAATGCGTTTTTGCGTCAAAATATTGGCTCGGCTAATGATGAAAAACTCAGTTAAGGACATTCGTCCTGAATATGTCCGCGTAGCCTGAGCCCATGTACAAGGTAGTGTGCCATTGTTTACAAGCCAGGGAGGACCATTCCACGCATCCATGCGATATATTTTGTATTATTTCATTGTTTTTAGTTCTTGTAACTGCTCAATAAGCCACCATGGGCCCAAAGAAAGTTTCTAGTGCAAGCCCTGTGATAAAGAAGGAAAGAAGCAATAAAATTCAAGAAAAAACTTGTAGCAAAGTACCAGGGTGGAGGAGGAAGAGAGAGGGAAGAAGGTGCCTTCCGCAGTGATTCAGGGATTCTGCGATATGTACGATACTAAAGCAGCAGGTACTGATAAAGGCTATAGTGCCAGCCAGCGATAAAGTGTAGAATTAATAGTGCAGCAAGTAAGTTAGGCTAGTAAACGAGAGAAAAACGACACAAAAGTAACTCTCCAATGCTGTTGGATGTGTATCGAGCCAATGAACATAATGCCGCCCTGCTACGTATCTTCCACCACCCTAAACCTCTGCCAGCATCTCCTCCATCAAACTAACTAATTAAACTAACATCTCCTCCAAGGTAAGTGTAAATATAAAAGTGTAAGTATAAAATTAAATGTAAGTCTAAATATAAAAGGATCCCAATGGAAATAAGTCACTCTGACTTTTTTGGTTATCCTAGGTACTTTACACATATGCTGCTATGTATGATAATCTATGTACATAACTGTATTTGTGTATACCTGAATAAATTTACTTACTTATTTATAAATTAAAATGTAAATATTTCTTATTTATAAATTACGTACATATATTGTTTGTGGATAGTGGTGGTGGCAGAAGCCTCCTCCACCACTAATATGTATGGCTTCTCTCAGTGGCCCTTATAAACCCAACAACAACACTTCCAGCACTTACTCCTCACATACATTATGACATACTTTATTCAGTCTAGAGTATATATCATGTTTCTATGTTATTATTATTATTTATTATGTAATATTAGATGAATTGTGATAGATAAATAAGCCGTAGAGTTGATAACAGCGTCATATTGAAGTACTATTTTGGCATGCCTCCTGACAGCAGGAACGGATTAATTGGAATTCCATTATTTCCTATGGGGAAAATTAAATTGGATAATGATAAAAACGGTTAAGGACAGGCTCTCTGGAACAGATTAATATCGTTAATTGAGGTTCCACTGTATTGGTTTCATCCTAAAACTATCAGTATCAGAATAGTCTAATTTAGATCATATCAGTATTGGTACCAATATTTAGATCATATCAGTATTTGTACCAATATCAATGGGTATTGGCTAATTTTGGCAGTACATATTAATATTGGCTAAAGTTTATCAGCGCATCCATAGTATGAAGACACTTATAGCAAGGAAGAACCTTTTATTTATACAAAGTTTTATCTGCAAGGATAAAAATAGTCCATAGGTAGTAGGTTGGTAGACAGCAACTGCCCAGAGGTACTACCATCCTGCCAAGTCAGTGTAAAAATAGAAGCCTGTAATTGTTTTATATGATGGCAGGACTGCTGGTGTCTTTTTTTTCTGTCTTATAAACATGCAAGATTTCAGGTGCATCATGCTACTTCTACTTATGCTGAGGTCACACTGTACTTGCATGTACAGTACAAGCACATACATGTATATACAAACTCCTCTGGGTTTTCTTCTATTTTCTTACTAGTTCTTGCTCTTGTTTATTTCCTCTTATCTCCATGGGAAAGTGGAACAGAATACTTCCTCAGTAAGCCATGCATGTTATAAGAGGTGACTAACATGCTGGGAGCAAGGGGCTAGTAACCACTTATGTATTCATTACTAGAGTTAAAAAGAGAGACTTAAGTTTTTCTTTTTGGGCCATCCTGCCTCGGTGGGATATGGCTGGTTTGTTGAAAGAATTCCACAAGTGAAGGTGTAATGCTACCTAACGAATGTGAGCCGACTACTGGGAACATCACGACGAACGTCGCCAAGGAAGGTAAAAACATTGTTGTTGTTGGGGATAGCCAGATTAGATGACAAAGATGATCCCATGTATCAGAAATCTTCCCTATGAGGATAGACTGAAGGCCCTAAATCTGTACTCTCTTGAAAGGCGTAGAATTAGGGGGGATATGATCAAGGTGTATAAATGGAAAACAGGAATAAATAAAGGGGATGTAAATAGCGTGCTGAAAATTTCCAGCCAAGACAGGACTCGCAGGATTGGTTTCAAGTTGGAAAAATTCAGATTCAGGAAGGATATAGGAAAGCACTGGTTTGGTAATAGAGTTGTGGATGAGTGGAACAAACTCCCAAGTACAGTTATTCAGGCTAAAACGTTGTGTAGTTTTAAAAATAGGTTAGATAAATACATGAGCGGGTGTGGATGGGTGTGAGTTGGACCTGACTAGCTTGTGCTGCTGGGTCTGGTACAGTGCTCCATCCTTGAGTGGAGATGACCAGTCTGGGTGGGTCATTGGGCTAATCCGGGGGGGAGGGGGGGGGAGGACCTGCTCCGCATGGGTCAGTAGGAATGTTGCAGTGTTCCTTCGTTCTTATGTTCTTATGGATAGGGCATTCTGCTTGAAGGATATTGTTAGCCATCTGGATGACATTATGAGAGGTAATGGGAGCAATCCTATTATCTGTCTCAGTGCTGGAGGCAACGATGTTGGCAGACATAGGAGTGAGGACCTGATTAGCAGGTATAGGTCAGCAATAGAGATAATTAGGAGGAAGGGCAGGAACCCTGTCATATGTGGTATTCTGCCAAGGAGAGGAGTTGGAAATGAATGGTTGTCCAGGGCAATTGGTGTCAACTGTTGGCTGGACAAATACTGTAAGGAAAATGCGGTAACATTCATTGACAACTGGGACCTCTTCTATGGCAGAAATGACATGTATGCCAGGGATGGGGTTCACTTATCTAGGTGTGGGGTGGGAGCACTGGCCAACGCAGTGATGGGAGCTGTTAGGTCTTTAAACTAGGAAAAGTTAGTGGTATGGGTTTTGGCAGTAAAACAGTGAAGTCCCAGTGTAGTAATATGAGTACTAGGAGAACTAGTAATAGGCAAAATGACGTGGATATTGGAAAGCCAGTGGCACTAGGTGACAAAGACAGTAATAGGTTTATTGGAATAACAGAAAGGAGCAGGAAGGGTAAAGAGAAAGGAGGGTCCTTAAATATATATTACACAAATAGTCGTAGTGCTAGGAATAAGATGGACGAGTTGAGACTAATGCTAGTGCAGGTAACATTGATGTATTTGCCTTAACTGAGACGTGGTTCAATACGAAAAATTGAGACATGCCTGCTGAATGTCACATACAGGGTTTTAAATTATTCCAGGTAGACAGAAGTATCGGGAAGGGGGGTGGGGTAGCACTGTATGTCCGAGATCGCTTGAACTGTTGCATAAAAATGGGTATTAAGTCTGAAGTAACACATATAGAGTCTGTTTGGATAGAATTTTCAGAGGGACATGAAAAATTGATTTTAGGTGTGATATACCGTCCCCCAAACTTAGATAGGGACCAAGGGAGACTACTATGGGAGGAAATTGTTAAGGCCACAAGACACTATAACGTAGTAATTCTAGGAGACTTCAACTTTAGTCATACTGATTGGAATTTCTTGACTGGGAATTTAGAATCAAACGACTTCTTAGAAGTAGTTTAGGAGTGTTTTTTGAAGCAGTTTGTGACAGAGCCTACAAGGTGAAATAACCTGCTTGACTTGGTTTTGGCAAACAAGGAAACCCTTGTTGATAATTTAGAAATTACAGAGGAACTCGGCACAAGCGATCACAAATCAATTAACTTTAGCATTGAATGGAAGTATGATAGTAGGGATAATTCAGTACTGGTCTCAGATTTTTGCTTAGCAGATTACAATGGGCTTAGGGAACACTTATCATCTGTGGACTGGGGTAACAAAGAGAGCTATCAGTATGACAGCTTTCTTAACACAATACATGCTGCCCAAAGGACATTTATCCCATATAAGGAAATTAGATTGAATAGAAATGACCCCAAATGGATGAATAATAGGCTCAGATATCTTTTATGACAGAAAAAAGGAATTTATAGGCATATCAAAAGAGGTGAGGGTCATCTTATGAATTGGTATATTGACATTAAGAGGGACATTAAAAAGGGGATAAGAAAAGCTAAACGGGACTATGAAATTAAAGTTGCTAGGGATTCGAAAACAAACCTAAAAAGTTTTTTCCAGGTTTACAGAACAAAAGTTAGAGATAAGATAGGTCCCCTTAAAAATAACTCTGGGCATCTCACTCAGGAAGACACTAACAATATCCCAGTAATTAATTTTTATAATGGGCCTGATGATGATAAATTATGCAATATCACAGTCACTACCGAATTGGTTATCAAACAGATAGACTGGTTAAAGCAAAATAAATCCCCGGGCCCTGATGAACTTTTTTCAAGGGTTCTTAAAGAGTGTAAAATGGAACTTTGTGAACCAGTGACTAATATTTTTAATATTTCTCTTCAAACAGGTGGTGTCTGATATGTGGAAGATAACTAATGTTATTCCTATTTTCAAAGCAGGGGACAAGTCGTTACCGTCAAATTACCGCCCAATAAGCCTAACCTCAATTGTAGGCAAATTACTAGTCAATTATAGCTGATAATATAAGAAGCCATCTCGATAAGCACAGCTTGATTAATGATACTCAGCATGGATTCATGAGAGGCCGCTCCTGCCTAACTAATTTATTAACCTTCTTCAGTAAAGCTTTTGAGGCCGTTGATCATGGTAAAGAATTCAATATTGTTTATTTAGATTTTAGTAAGGCTTTTGATAGAGTACCGCACCAGAGATTGTTAAAAAAAGTGGCAGCTCATGGCATTGGGGGAAAAGTGCTCTCACAGATCGAGTCATGGCTCACTAATAGGAAGCAGAGAGCATGCTTAAATGGGGTTAAATCTGAGTGGGGATCTGTAACAAGTGGCATACCACAGGGATCAGTCTTAGGCCCGTTGTTGTTTATAATATATATCAATGACCTTGATGAGGGTATTACTAGTGATATGAGCAAATTCGCTGATGACAGAGATAGGTAGGATGATTGATTCAAACGTGGATGTTAGGGAACTTCAGGAGGATTTAGACAAACTCTATTCTTGGTCAGAAAAGTGGCAGATGCAGTTCAATGTAGATAAATGCAAGGGTCTGAAGCTCAGGAGTGTCCATAACCCTAGCACTTATAAGTTAAATAATGTAGAACCTAGCCATACAGATTGCAAAAAGGACTTGGGGGTTATGGTGAGCAGCAACCTTAAACCAAGACAACAATGCCTAAGTGTACGTAATAAGGCAAATAGATTATTGGGATTTACATCAAGAAGTGTAAGCAACAGAAGTCCAGAGGTCATACTGCAGCTTTATACATCATTAGTAAGGCCTCACCTAGATTATGCAGCTCAGTTCTGGTCTCCATATTACAGAATGGACATAAATTCGTTAGAAAACATTCAGCGTAGAATGACTAAATTAATACATAGCATTAGAAATCTTCTTTATGAAGAAAGATTGAAGACTCTTAAATTACATTCACTTGTTAGACGAAGAATGAGGGGAGACATGAGAGAAGTGTATAAGTGGAAGATGGGTATTAATAGAGGGGATATTAATAAGGTCTTGAGGATATCTCTCCAAGAGAGAACCCGCAGTAATGGATTTAAATTAGACAAGTTTAGGTTTAGAAAGGACATAGGAAAGTATTGGTTTGGAAATAGGGTAGTTGATGAGTGGAACAGTCTACCTAGTTGGGTTACTGAGACTAGGACTTTGGATAGTTTCAAATTTAGGTTGAAGAAATATATGAGTGAGGGGGGTTGGATTTGAGTGGGACTTGCAAATGAGTGGATAGAGTTACCAGACCTTATTTCTTGGGTAGCATTGAAAATTGGGTTGGGCAAATGTTTTGTTAGTGGGATGGATTGTAAAGGACCTGCCTAGTATAGGCCAACAGGCCTGCTGCAGTGTTCCTCCTTTCTTATGTTCTTAAGAAAGATAAAAAAGTCAACAGCACATAATACAAGAGTACAGTGCTTGCGCTCTAAAGGAGCAGCGAAGATGTTGCAGCTTGGAGTCACCCAAAATGTGATGTCAGTGCACTTCTGGCAAAACAGTGATTGAATGAATGATGGTGAATGTGTTTCCTCTTTTTGGGGTCATGTTACAGTGGGAAATGGTCAGAGTTTAAGAAAAAAACAAAAAGGCACACAGTACTATCACTCAGTGCTCATATACTGCTGACTTTATCTTATGCTGATAAAGCCCCTAATAGTGAAACATCGTATAAGCAAAAGGTTCTTTGCTATATCATTATACTGTACCACTAAATACACAAATACTATGCAAGGCAAATATAGAAGGTATAAAACTAACAAACTAGTTGAGTTGCCAAAGGACCCCAATGGAAATAAGTCACTCTGTCTGACTTTTTTGGGTTATCCTAGGTTCTCTACACATATGCTGCTATGTATGATAATTCTATGTAACTGTATTTGTGTATACCTGAATAAACTTACTTACTTACTTACTTACTTACTTGCAGGTTTTTCAATTTTCAAACAAATGGTTTATATATAAAAAAAAACAATAGTACATAGAATAGTTATGTTCCATATACACGTTTGTACTGTGACTAGGTGGCCATTAAACTTTAACTAGTTGCCAAGCACTGTGTTTTTAAGTAAGGATGTGTGTAACTTGTGTATTTGTAAGTTACGAGTGGGTTTGTGTATGAAATACTGAAGCCGAAATCACATTATCCAAGTCCTTATTATACTATTTACAGAAAGTTGTGAGATTTTGGATATCAGGTCTACACAATTAATACAAATTACAGTTATTGACATAACTGTTCAATTAAACTTTTGTTTGTTTCATCAGACCACTATATAATACAGTACAAAATGTACATGTGTAATGCTGGAGGCTCGATCCTCTGACCTCCCAGACAGCACAAGTATGTCTTGACCCGCCCATGATGGATCAAGACACACTACAATACAATGATGCAAAGCATAGTATCATATTCCATGATTTCTGGCAATCAGTCATGAAATGTTAGTATATATTAGAGTGGCCAAACTGAGTTCTCATGATGAATACTGGCTGGCCTTAAGATGGCCAGTTAGTATATGGTGAAATGCAGTACACGGGTAAGTTTTGCCATGGAGAACTATAACAATGAGAAAAAGTGCACAGAAAATTAACACTGACAAATTCTCACCAAACTTACTAAGTGTGTCTGGAGCTGAGGGAGCCAGATGACCCCAGTCACAGAGTCGCTCCATTACGTCGAGAGGATCCTCAATTGTTGAACACCGACTAATATCTTTTACGTTCTGTCCTGACATTCCAATAAATGCCCGACCACCAATCTCACACTCGTATGGATTTGTTACACTTTGCATTGAGGTATATACTGCAGCCTGAAAAGTTATATAAAATGTAAATAAAATAATTTTTCACAAAAAGTCTTTTTAGATGAAGCAAGGACATAGATTATTGCTGGTCAATAATCTATGTAATACGTAAGCCATTTCTCACCAAGGCAGGTTCCTTTCCTTCACTGAGTCTCCCTGCCTTGGTGAGTAACAGTAGCATAAAAAAAAAATAATGCCTTAACCAGCTACTCTGCTTCCTCCTAACTTTTCTAACACGTGATCCTTATTTTTAGTGCAAAATGTGTGGACTATCACGCTCAGTAACATACCATAAAATTGCTCTCTCTAAAAAAGTGAAAATATATATATGTTAAGGGAGAGCAAAATTTAATGACTGCATTTAAAGCTAATCTAATCTAACTAGTATTCACAAGGCATCTGAGATACTTGTACATTACTGACAAGTTTAAACCAAGAAAATAAGTTCACTGTTTTGACTCACGAAATCGTAATGACACAATTGCAAACAAACCATACCACAGGTGGGGATAGAACCCACGATCAGAGAGTCTCCAAACTCAAGACTTGAGCTAGAGTTCATCACGGCCACGCTAGCTGGAGATTCGTCTGTAAAAACTTGCATTTGTGGTCACAGTGGTGCCTATGCTAACCTTCCTATGGTGTAGAAATATACCTAGTTGGACGAATCTTATTGTGGCTAGCTGGTCCAGTGGCTAACGCGACGGTCTGGAGTTTTGAGACTCTCTGATCACGGGTTCTATCCCCGCCCGTGGTATGGTTAGTTCACTGTTTTACTTGTCAATGATTAACAACAGACTCCTGGCTATCTTCAAAGAGAGAACTGGACAAGTTTCTAAAGAGATTCTGATCAGCCAGACTGTGGTGCATGCATTGGACTTCACATGACTAGCACCAACAGCCTGGTTCATCAGGGAATCCACCTCGAGTCCTAGACACATGAGCACTGACCCTCAGAACATTCTCCATGTAGACACAAACAACCCCACATAGAGATAATAAAACAGAAGGCAAGATGAATACTGTGTATTTTGAGCTCTCAAATCTACTGAAGAGGACCTCAATGTGAGGTTAAAATAAACACTCATCTAATCTGCTGCTTAATTTTCTCTTCATGGGTGTGTTGTACCATCAAAAAAATCTGTATACTGATAAGAACAATGTTTCCTGAGTTAAACTACAACAAAATACACTGAAACAGAAAGTAGGGCTGTAAACAAAAAAACACTATTTTGCACCTTTGGAAACATACAGCGGTGAAGAGGTTGTTGGGGCATCACATGGTTTGCTGGGTCAAATTCTCCCGGCATGACATCCACAGGGCAGACACTCTGTTCATAGAGAAGAGCTGACAATAACACTTGGCCATCAAAGGTTACATGTTTGTGTGAAGAACTACAACCATCTAGGTAATCAAGCCTGCAGAGTGGAGGTAGTTCAATCTTCTGTCTGATAAATGTAAGAGAGAGGTGCTACTTGGTTAAAGACACTCACACTGTCTGCTACATATGAGACAGACATGCTGCCTAGTAATGTATACTCAAACTGTCTGCTCTATACAAGACAGACGTGCTATCTAGTTACATATACATACTCAGTGTGGTATATGTGAAACAAACATACTACTTAATTATACTAATATAGTTCAGTACAAGTAGGGAACATGATTGTCTCACATTCAGACAATGCATCATCAAGCCTCCAACACTCCTGGAGCTGCATGACTCCCTAATAACATTTATTACACAAAATATTTCACTGTACAGATGTTTAATAAGGAAATATTATTCAATGTTAATGCTTTAATGCAAGACACTGGTGCCAATTACAATTTAACATGATGGCTAGAAATCAGAAATGATTTTAACACATCGGTTGTTCCCACCGAGGCAAGGTGACCCCAAAAAAAGAAGAAATGAAGGCCTTTTCTTCTTTTCAAATTTAGTAATTTATACAGGAGAAGGGGGGGTTACTAGCCCCTTGCTCCTGGCATTTTAGTCACCTCTTATGACATGCATGGCTTATGGAGGAAGGATTTTTCTCCATTTCCCCATGGAGAAAATCAAAATTGATACAACTAAAAAAAAGTAAAAGAAAAAAGTATTAAATTACACTGAGCTCAACAAATGCCTTCTCTCTGTGGTAAAACCTACCGCAATCTGTGTGAGGATATCATCCAGCTCCTTCACAAGCTTGACTTTATCTGGCTTATCCTTCTCTCCTTTGGTACTACTTACTGAGTTACCTGAAACATCAAAATAATTCATTTACATATACTGCCAATTATGGTAAAGTATACATGCTGATGTTTTGGAAATAGAATTAAAGTTTGGATGGGTAAAATTTTTAAATATAAGAACTTCTAAAAATATATAACTCTACACCTTTCAAAATATTTCACAATGTTGTATATTTAGTATTCCTACTTGTGGAATGAGCGCCCTCTTTCTTTTCCACACATACTTTGTCTTACTTTTAAATTAGCATCATAAGTTCTAGGATGCGCCTAAGTATTGGTATCAGCTGATTTTGATGGTACCAGTATTGGTATCGATCTAATGTTGAATATTGGTATCACTATCAGTGAGTATCAACTAATTCTGATGGTATCAGTGGTCACTGGTAAATTTTAATGGTATCAATGGTTATTGGCTAATTCTGATGATATCAGTGGTTATTGGTTAATTTTGATGGAATCAGTGGTTATTGGCTAATTTTGATGGTATCAGTGGTTATTGGCTAATATTTATGGTATTGGCATTGGTATTAGTCTAAAACTGAGTATTGGTATCAGCAAAAATTTTGATATCATCCCATCGCTACTAAGTTCCTTGCTTATTTTACACAAAACTTTCACACAATTCTAAGATATAATATACAGAGAAAAACTAACAACAAATATATAACACAAATTGAGTATTCATATATAGTATGGTGTAGAATCTGAATAAGAAAAACACAAAATCCACCTCATACAGTATACTGCAGTGTAAATAAATACAAACGTGATTCAAGAATTAAAAAACCCAGAGAGAAATTGCCTTTCAGAAAACAGATGATAAGCATTTACAAGTTCAAATTAAATTTATGGGAAAGCAGCAGACAGTAGTCATTGTACATATTTATGGAACAGAATACAGTGGACCCCCGCATAACGATTACCTCCGAATGCGACCAATTATGTAAGTGTATTTATGTAAGTGCGTTTGTACGTGTATGTTTGGGGGTTTGAAATGGACTAATCTACTTCACAATATTCCTTATGGGAACAAATTCGGTCAGTACTGGCACCTGAACATACTTCTGGAGAGAAAAAATATCGTTAACCGGGGGTCCACTGTATATACTAGATCTATATGGGGAAGTGGACAAGAATCCTTCCTCTGTAAGTCATGTGTGATATAAGAAGCAACTAAAATGCTGGAAGCAAGGGTCTAGCAATATTTTTTTTTATGATTGAAATACCAAGGATGACCTGTGAACTAAGTGCATTTTTAACACTTTAAAAGTCCAGACCCCCTGATCCAAATAGTGTCCACAGTGTCCAAAAATTAAAAAAAAAAAAAAAAAATTATGAATTAGTAGAGAATCTTTTTCTGAAGGTAATAAAACAAGAAGTACAAAATTTGATGGAAAACTTGTGAAATTACACTTTTGCAAAATTTGCTGTCAGTGATATTAACGCATCAGTGATTTTTGTCCACTCTGAGTCCTATATTCAGCCAATTACACTGTTTCAGTTGAACAAATTCTTAGCTATTTTGCTAGTATGGCTTCCATTTTATCAGTTGAGCAAGAAACTATCCAATCAACTATTTTAATTACCCAAAAGAGTAATCAGAAATTGGTAATTTCAATAATTTCACACAAATTTCAAAATAGGGTCCAGAATAAACAAGGCAGGCATTCCTGGCACTAAAATAACATTTCCTCTTTTCTTAGTTATATTCCCAGGTTTTACACCTGAATTCTATTTTGAATTTTTATTCATACACAAAAAAATTGATTTACTCTTACACATTATTGTAATAATTGTATAAATAATGTTAGGACATTTGTGAATGCATATTAAACTGACCAGTTGGACACGTACTGGATAAGTGATGTAATTTGTATACTCTGGAGTATCAGCAAAAAACGAATATTTCCGCTACTTTGGCTCAATTTCAAGCTACTTCCAGTCCTGAAACCAATCAAATTCATCTCTATTTCTGTAACATATCTTCTATTTTATCAAATGATACCAAGTAACATAAGAACATAAGAAAGAAGGAACATTGCAGCAGGCCTACTGACCCATGCAAACCAGGTCCATGTCACCCCCTGGCTTAGACCAATAAGCCACCTAGTCAGGTCACTCCCACTTAAGGAAGGAGCACAGCATCAGACCTAGTAGCACAAGCTAGTCAAGTCCAACTCACACCCACCCACCCACACCCACTCATGTATTTATCTATGTTTAAAACTACATAACGTTCTCACTTCTATGACGATATTTGGGAGTTTGTTCCACTCATCCACAACTCTATTACCAAACCAGTGCTTTCCTATATCCTTCCTGAATCTGAATTTTTTCCAATTTGAAATCATTACTGTGAGTCCTGTCTTGGGAGAAAATTTTCAGCATGCTATTTACATCCCCTTTATTTATTCCTGTTTTCCTTTTATACACCTCAATCATATCCCTTCCCTAGCTCTACGCCTTTCTAGAGTGCAGATTCAAGGCCCTCAGTCTATCCTCATAGGGAAGATTTCTGATACATGGGATCATCTTTGTCATCCTCCTCTGTACGTTTTCCAGTGCATTTATATCCATTCTGTAATACGGTGACCAGAACTGTGCAGCATAATCTAAATGAGGCCTAACCAAGGATATATAGAGTTGAAGAACAACCTGAGGACTCCTATTTTTTATACTTCTTGATATGAAGCCAAGGATTCTGCTAGCTTTATTGCAAACACTAATGCACTGTTGTCTTGGTTTTAGATTACTGCTAACCACAACTTCTAAATCCTTTTTGTAATCAGTAGTATTAGGATCTACATTATTTAGTTTATATGTGGCATGGTTATTTTCCTGTCCAACATTTAGAACTTTGCATTTATCTATATTAACCCTCTGACTGTTTTGGTCTTATATATACATCTTACGAGCCACTGTTTTTGACGTATATATATACTCATAAATTCTAGCGGCTTCAAATCAAGCAGGAGAAAGCTGGTGGGCCCACATGTGAGAGAATGGGTCTGTGTGGTCAGTGTGCACCATATAAAAAAAATCCTGCAGCACGCAGTGCATAATGAGAAAAAAAAAACTCCAACCGTTTTTTTTAATTAAAATGCCAACTTTGTGGTCTATTTTCGTATAGTAATTATGGCTGTATTCTTGTTTTCTTGGTCTCATTTAATAGAATGGAAAACATATTATAGAAATAGTAGTGATTTTGATTGGTTTTACTATGAAAAGAGCCTTGAAATGGAGCTCAAATTAGGGGAAATGTTTGATTTTTGCCGATGTTCAAAAGTAAACAAATGATGTCATTTTCCAATAAATGTCCAAGTAGCAATTCTAATATGCAGTCATGAATGGGTTGACATCATTTATACAATTATTACAATATTGTAGTAATCTGCATAACAGTAAATCTTTTATTTTTTGTTTGAATAAAAATTCAGAATAGAAAGCAAGAGTAATATCAGAGAGGCTTGGAGAAGTGACTGATGAACATAGAAAATGTTATTTTAGAGCCAGGAATGTCTGCATTGTTCATTCTGGACCCTGTTTTGAAACTGTCATATTTTTTAATTTTCGTAAAATTGGCCAAATTGCAAATTTCTGACCACGTTATTGGGTAGTTGAAATCGGTAAATGGGCAGTTTCTTGTACTCGATCGATAGAAAAAATGGAGTTCTAAAGAAATAGATATGAGTTTGGTCGACTGGAACAATGGAATTAGCCAAAAATAGGGCTCAAAGTAGGTGAAATAGCCGATTCGCAAATATCACCAAGGCCGCTAACTTCATGAGAGCATAATTCCGTCAGCTTTCCATCAAATTTCGTTCTTTTGGTGTCATTACAATCGGGAAAAGATTCTCTATCATTTCATAAGAAAAAATAATTTTTTTTTTTTTTGGAAATTTTGTGACACCAGGAGACACCTCAGGATTTGGGGATGCGACAGTCAAGGGGTTAAACTGCATTGCATCAGTCTATTCAAATCATCCTGGAGTGCTCTAATGTCCTCATTAGAATGAAATTGATGGCCTATTTTGGTGCCATCACCAAATTTGCTTACATCGCTATTTATTCCCTTATCTATGTCGTTTATGTAAATTGTGAACAACAATGGGCCCAACCCTGAGCCCTGTAGAACCCTACTTGTGACGTGCCCCCATTCTGATTTCTCCCCATTTATGCAAACTTTTTGCTGCCTATTTGTCAATCATGCTTCTACCCAGGTAAAAATTTCTCCTTCTATTCCGTGTGCTTTAAGTTTCCTCAACAGCGTCTGATGTGGAACTCTCGAAAGCCTTACTGAAGTCCATATACACAACCGTAAAAACCATCCAAAAATACACCACAAAGTTGCTATTTTAAACCAAACAAGTAGTTGCAGTTTTTCCTCCCATTATGCACTGCGTGGGGCAGGATTTTTTTTATTTGGTGCACATTTACCACATAGACCCATTCTCTCATATCTAGGCCAAAGTTCACCACTCATTGCATATTAGAGCGAGATGAGTGCATCACGTAATTCTATGGCACAGAGAGACTTCAAACCCATAAAATTATGGCACAGACGGAGAAGGGGTTAAATGGGGTAAAACTTGAACCAGTTTCCAAATCACTCTTGTAAACCATACCAAGGGTGGAGCTCGAACCTGTGGTAGAGTCATAAAACTCCAGACCAACGAGTTAGCCACTGGGTCAGCTGGCTACAATAGGATTCATCCAACTAGATACATATATTTATACACCATAGGAAGGTTAGCATAAGCACCACTGTGACCAGAAATGCAAGTTTTTACAAACGAATCTCCTGCCAGCATGGCCGTGATGAACTCTAGCTAAAGCCTGCGATATAGCTTGTTTGCAATTGTGTCGTTACAATTTCATGAGTCATGAAGACAGCTTTGAGGGGACTTGAGCTAGAGTTCGTCACGGCCATACTGGCGGGAGACTCATCTGTAAAAGCTGTAGTCACAGTGGTGCCAATGCTAACCTTCCTAAGGTGTATAAATATACCTAGTTGGACGAATCTTATTGTAGCCAGCTGGCCCAGTGGCTAACGTGTCAGTCTGGAGTTTTACGACTCTCTACTGCGGGTTTAAGCCCTGCCCATAGTATGGTTTATTTGCAATTGTGTCATTACAATTTCGTGAGCCACACTTGTAAGGCAGAATGGTAGTACCTCCATGGGTGACAAATGTCTACTGATGTACTACCTATTGCTTAACCCTTTGACTGTTTTGGTCGTATATATACGTCTTACGAGCCAGTGTTTCAGACGTATATATACTCAATAATTCTAGCGGCTTCAAATCAAGAGGAAGAAAGCTGGTAGGCCCACATGTGAGAGAATGGGTCTGTGTGGTCAGTGTGCACCACATAAAAAAAATCCTGCAGCACACAGTGCATAATGAGAAAAAAAAACTGATAATTTTTTGGAATTAAAATGCCGACTTTGAGGTGTATTTTCGTATAGTATTTATTGATGTATTTGCGTTTTCATGGTCTTAGGTGATAAAATGGAAAACATATTACAGAAATAGAGATGATTTTCATTACTTTGACGATGAAAACGACCTTGAAACTGAGCTCAAAGTAGCGGAAATGGTCGATTTTTACCAATGTTCAGGAGTAAACAAATCACACCACATGTCCAATACACATCAACTGGGGAGTCTAATATTGTTTCACTAGTGCACTGATATTATTTATACCATTTTTACAATAATGCAGTAGTCTGCATAACAGTAAATTTTGTATTTTTTTGTATGAATAAAAAATGAAAATAGAAAGCAATAATAATATAAGAGGGGCCTAGAGACGTGACTAATGAACAGGGGATATGTTATTTTAGTGCCAAGAATGTCTACCTTGTTTATTCTGGACCCTATTTTGAAATTGGCATCTTTTTTAGTTTGCGTGAAATTGGCCAAATTGCCAATTTCTGACCACAATATTGGGTAGTCCAAATTGGTAAATGGGAGGTTTCTTGTACTCAGCTGATAGATAAAATGGAGTTCTAAAGAAATAGCTATGAGTTTGGTCAACTGGAACAAAGGAATTGGCTGAAAATAGGGCTCAAAGTCGGCGAAATCGCCGATACGCATATGTCGCCGAGACCGCTAACTTCGCAGGAGAGTAATTCCACGAGTTTTCAACCAAATTTCGAACTTTTGGTGTCATTACCATCAGGAAAAGATTCTCTATCATTTCGTAAGAAATTTTTTTTTTTTCCAAAAATTTAGCAACATAGAATGACAGTTTCAGAAAGGGGCCTGAAACAGTCAAAGGGTTAAGAGTCAATTTACATGAGGGGATTAGGAGTATTAAAAATTAGTGTAAAAGGTAATTAACACTATGAGCATTGCTATTACCTGCAATGATCATTCTGGAGATCCGAGCCACAGCTGCTTGCTCTTCTGAGTGTCCCAGGTGGCCTGATACATAATCCACCAACAGTTCTAAAATCAAGAGGCTGTCAACTGATGAACTGAGCTCCAGTCCTGACACTATCAACACATACCTGTCCACAAAGACATGATCAACATATTTTTTTTTTTTTAGCAAGTCGGCCGTCTCCCACCGAGGCAGGGGACACAAAAAGAAAATACTTTCATCATCATACAACACTTTCACCTCACTCATACATAATCACTGTTTTTGCAGAGGTGCTCAGAACACAACAGTTTAGAAGCATATACAGTGGACCCCCGCATAACGCTATTAATCCGTTCCTGAGAGCTCAATGTTATGCGAAATTATCGTTATGCATATTAATTTTCCCCATAAGAAATAATGGAAATCAAATTAATTCGTGCAAGACACCGAAAAGTATGAAAAAAAATTTTTTTACCACATGAAATATTAATTTTAATACACACAAACTTAAGAAAACATGCACAGTTACATGATACTTACCTTTATTGAAGATGTGGTGATGATTGATGGGATGGGAGGAGGGGAGACTGGATGGTTTTAGTGTTTAGAAGGGGAATCCCCTTCCATTAGGACTTGAGGTGTCAAGTCCTTTTCTGGGGTTGCTTCCCTTCTTCTTTTAATGCCACTAGGACCAACTTCAGAATCACTGGACTTCTGTCGCACAACATATCTGTCCATAGTGGCCTGTACCTCTTCTTCCTTTATGGCTTTCCTAAAGTGTTTCACAACAGTGTCAATGTAATAGTCACCAGCACGGCTTGCAATAGCTGTCTGAGGGTGATTTTCATCCATGAAGGTTTGCACTTCAAGCCACTTTGCACACATTTCCTTAATTTTTGAAGTAGGCAACTTCTTCAATTTCTCTCTCCCCTCCTCCGAAGCAATTTCCTCAGGTGTGGCCTCTTGCTGAAGTTGATCTAGCAGCTCATCAGTGGTTAGTTCTTCATTGTCCTCCTCCACCAACTCTTCCACATCCTCCCCACTAACCTCCAACCCCAAGGACTTCCCCAATGCCACAAATGATTCCTCAACTGGCATACTCCTCTTAGGGTTAGCCTCAAATCCTTCAAAATCCCTTTGGTCTACACATTCTGGCCACAGTTTCTTCCAAGCAGAGTTCAAGGTCCTCTTAGTCACTCCCTCCCAAGCCTTACCTATAAGGTTTACACAATTGAGGATATTAAAGTGATCTCTCCAAAACTCTCTTAGAGTCAATTGAGTTTCTGAGGTCACTACAAAGCACCTTTCAAACAGAGCTTTTGTGTACAGTTTTTTGAAGTTTGCAATAACCTGCTGGTCCATGGGCTGCAGGAGAGGAGTGGTATTAGGAGGCAAAAACTTCACCTTAATGAAGCTCATGTCCCCACAAAGTCACTCTGCCAAGTCTGTAGGATGACCAGGGGCACTGTCTAACACCAGGAGGCACTTAAGGTCTAATTTCTTTTCAGTTAGGTAATTTTTCACAGTGGGGGCAAATGCTTGGTGTAACCAGTCATAGAAAAAGTCCCTAGTGACCCATGCCTTATTGTTTGCCCTCCACAGCACACACAAATTAGCCTTGAGGATATTCTTTTGCCTGAACGCTCTGGGAGTTTCAGAGTGATGCACTTATAAAGGCTTCACTTTGCAATCACCACTAGCATTGGCACACATGAGAAGAATAAGCCTGTCTTTCACAGGTTTATGTCCTGGGAGTGCCTTTTCCTCCTCAGTAATGTAGGTCCTGCTTGGCATTTTCTTCCAAAACAGGCCTGTTTCGTCACAATTAAACACTTGTTCAGGTTTCAGTCCTTCACTGTCTATGTACTCCTTGAATTCCTGTACATATTTTTCAGCTGCTTTTTGGTCCGAACTGGCAGTCTCACCATGCCTTATCACACTATGTGTGCCACTACGCCTCTTAAATCTCTCAAACCAACCTTTGCTGGCCTTAAATTCTTTCACATCACCACTAGTTGCAGGCATTTTTCTAATTAAATCCTCGTGCAACTTCCTAGCCTTTTCACTTATGATCGCTTGAGAGATGCTATCACCTGATATCTGTTTTTCGTTTACCCACATCAATAACAGTCTCTCAACATATTCTATCACTTGCGATCTCTGTTTCGAAAGCACAGTTAAACCTTTGGCAAGAACAGCTTCCTTGATTGCCGTTCTCTTGGACACAACAGTAGCGATGGTTGATTGGGGTTTACTATACAACCTGGCCAGCTCGGAGACACGCACTCCACTTTCATACTTAGCAATGATCTCTTTCTTTATCTCCATAGTAATTCTCACCCTTATTCCTGTAGGGTTGGCACTAGAAGCTTTCTTGGGGCCCATGGTCACTTATTTTTCAGGTGAAATCACTATAAAAAGGCTGTAATAATACGAAATGTTCTGATTGTATGATTAAATGTTACCGCGGAGGCTGGCTTGTAAACAATGCCACTGGCAGAACAAGTGAGGCTGGCTCAGGCCGCATGGACGCGTCTCGGACGAATCGCGTTGAGCAAATTTTTTAGCGGGGTGCAAGGCAAAATTTTAGCGATAAAATGTATCGCTATGCGGATTTAACGCTATGCGATGCCAACGTTATGCGGGGGTCCACTGTACGTAAAAAGATACACAACATATCCCTCCAAACTGCTAATATCCTGAAACCCCTCCTTTAGAGTGCAGGCATTGTACTTCCCATTTCCAGGAGTCAAATCTGGCTATATAAAAATAACCAGTTTCCCTGAATCCCTTCACTAAATATTACCCTGTTCACACTCCAACAGATCGTCAGGTCCCAAATACCATTCGTCTTCATTCACTCCTATCGAACACGCTCATGCTCAAGCTCCTCGCCCACAAAACCTCCCTTACTCCTTCCTTCCAACCTTTTCGAGGACAACTCCTACCCCGCCTTCCTTCCCCTACAGATTTAAATGCTTTCCATGTCATTCTACTTTGGTCCATTTTCTCTAAATGACCAAACCACCTCAACAACCCCTATTCAGCCGTCTGACTAATACTTTTATTAACTCCACACCTTCTCCTAATTTCCACACTCCAAATTTTCTGAATAATATTTACACCACACATTGCCCTTAGACAGGACATCTCCACTGCCTCCAACCGCCTCCTCGCTGCTGCATTCACAACCCAAGCTTCACACCCATATACGAGTGTTGGTACTACTATACTTTCATACATTCCCTTCTTTGCCTCCATAGATAACGTTTTTGTCTCCACATATACCTCAACGCACCACTCACCTTTTTTCCCTCATCAATTCTACGATTAACCTCATCCTTCATAAATCCATCCACCGACACGTCATCTCCCAAGTACAGGTCTCCCTCAACATTCACGTTTTCAACTTTCACGGGCTCCACACATTCGCAAATTCCCAACCACCAAATTCCCAGCCACCAAATTCCCAGCCGCCAAATCATACATGTATTTAAGTTTCCCGCCACCTGCGAGTCCCTACTACCCTCCCTCCAACCCCCACAACTGGCAGCCAGCCCTCCCACCACTCAGTGTGGTGAGTGTTTTGTTTGTTCATTATTTGCTATTAAACTACAGTATAAATAATATAAACCCATTCATGACTGCATATTGGAATTGCTATTCGGACAGGTATTAGACGGTGACATCATGTGTTTACTCTTGAACACTGCAAAGAATTAAACATTTCTGCTACAGCTAATAATAACAATAGTAATAATAATAATAATAATAATAATAATAAATATGATATAATTGAAGAAGGAAATTGTACAAAAATACGAGGGAGTGGTTAACACATCGTCAGAGTGACTTTGTTTATGCTGGAGTGAACGTTAGTCTCCCAGCTCTTCCAAACATTTCACAATAATTCATTGTGTTTGGTGCTTGTAGATTGAGTGTGACTGGAGTGGTAGAGGCAGTGATGGAGGCAATGATATTTAATAACATACATGTTAATAATAATACATGTTATTAATAATATGTACTATTATTATTTATAACATATATGTTATTAAATACATACATGTTAATAATAATACATGTTATTAATAATAACATGTACTATTATTATTTATAACATATATGTTATTAAATACCACTGCCTCAACTGCTGAATTATTGTAACATGTTTGGAAGAGCAGGGAGACTAATGTTCACTCCAGCATAAACTAAGTCACACTGACGATGTGTCAACCACTCCCTCGTATTTTTGTACAATTTCCTTCTTCAATTATATCGGATTTATTATTATTATTATTATTATTACTATTGTTATTATTAGCAATAGCAGAAATGTTCGATTCTTTGCTGTGTTCAAGAGTAAACACATGATGTCACCGTCTAATACCTTTCCTAATAGCCATTCCAATATGCAGTCATGAATGGGTTTACATTATTTGTTCTGTAGTTTAATAGCAAATAATGAACACACAAAACACTCACCACACTGAGTGGTGGGAGGGCTGGCTGCCAGTTGTGGGGGTTGGAGGGAGGGTAGTAGGGACTCGCAGTGGTGGAGGCATTGGTGGAGGCAGTGGTGAATTCTGTGGTATTTAATAACATACATGTTATTAACATACATGTTATTAAATAACATACGTTATTAAAGCATAACATGTATATATTTAGTACAATTTATGACGTTTTCATGTATTTCATGATTATTCATGGTTCAACAAGTTAAGGAAGCAGTATTGTAATATATTTCCCTACAATATATTGGGGCACCAAACATTCACGGTTTTTCAACATTCGCAAGGCTCTTGATCCCCTAACCCTCGCGAATGTTGAGGGAGACCTGTATCTGAAAACATTCACTTCTTCCATACTCCTCCTCCCCAATTTGATATCCAATTTTTATCTAAATCATTTGATACCCTCATCACCTTACTCTTTTCACTTTCAACTTTCTACCTTTACACACACTCCCAAACTCATCCACTAACCTTTGCAATTTTTCTTTAGAATCTCCCATAAGCACAGTATCATCAGCAAATAGCAACTGTGTCAATTCCCATTTTGTATTTGATTCCCCATAATTTAATCCCACCCCTCTCCCGAACACCCTAGCATTTACTTCTTTTACAACCCCATCTATAAATATATTAAACAACCATGGTGACATTACACATCCCTGTCTAAGGCCTACTTTTACCAGGAAGTAATCTCCCTCTCTTCTACACACCCTAACTTGAGCTTCACAATCCTCATAAAAACTCTTTACAGCATTTAGTAACTTATCACCTATTCCATATACTGTACTTGCAACATCTGCCACATTACTCCCCTATCTACTCTATCACATGCCTTTTCTAAATCCATAAATGCAATAAAAACTTCCCTATCTTTACCTAAATACTGTTCACATATATGCTTCAATGTAAACACTTGATCTACACATCCCCTACCCACTCTGAAACCTCCTTGCTCATCTGCAATCCTACATTCTGTCTTGCCTCTAATTCTTTCAATAATAACCCTGCCATACACTTTTCCTGGTATACTCAGTAAACTTATTCCTCTATAATTCTGACAATCTCTTTTGTCCCCTTCCCTTTATATAAAGGGACTATACATGCTCTCTGCCAATCCCTAGGTACCTTCCCCTCTTTCATAAATTTATTAAACAAAAATACCAACCACTCCAACACTATATCCCCCCAGCTGCTTTTAACATTTCTGTCATGATCCCGTCAGTTCCAGCTGCTTTACCCCCTTTCATTCTATGTAATGCCTCGCGCACCTCCCCCACACTCACATCTTGTTCTTCTTCACTCCTAAAAGATGGTATACCTCCCTGGCCAATGCATGAAATTACTGCCTCCCTTTCTTCATCGACATTTAAAAGTTCCTCAAAATATTCTCACCATCTACCTAAAACCTCCATCTCCCCATCTACTAACTCCCCTACTCTGTTTTTAACTGACAAATCCATTCGTTCTCTAGGCTTTCTTAACTTGTTTAACTCACTCCAAAATTTTTTCTTATTTTCATTAAAATTTCTTGACAGTGCCTCTCCCACTCTATCATCTGCTCTCCTTTTGCACTCTCTCACCACTCTCTTTACCTTTCTTTTACTCTCCATATACTCTACTCTTCTTATAACACATGTGCTTTGTAAAAACCTCTCATAAGCTAACTTTTTATCTTTTATCACACCCTTTACTTCATCATTCCACCAATCACTCCTCTTTCCTCCTGCACCCACCCTCCTATAACCACAAACTTCTGCCCCACATTCTAATACTGCATTTTTAAAACTATTCCAACCCTCTTCAACCCCCCACTACTCATACTTGAACCAGCCCACCTTTCTGCCAATAGTTGCTTATATCTCACCCGAACTTCCTCCTCCCTTAGTTTATACACTTTCACCTCCCTCTTGCTTGTTGTTGCCATTTTCCTCTTTTCCCATCTACTTCTTACTCTAACTGTAGCTACAACTAAATAACGATCCGATATATCAGTTGCCCCTCTATAAACGTGTACATCCTGGAGCCTACCCATCAACCTTTTATCCACCAATACATAATCTAACAAACTACTTTCATTACATGTTATATCATACCTTGTATATTTGTATATCCTCTTCTTCATAAAATATGTATTACTTATTACCAAACCTCTTTCTACACATAGCTCAATTAAAGGCTCCCCATTTTCATTTACCCCTGGCACCCCAAATTTACCTACTACTCCCTCCACAACATTTTTGTCCACTTTAGCATTGAAATCCCCAACCACCATTACTCTCACACTTGGTTCAAAAATCCCCACGCATTCACTCAACATTTCCCAAAATCTCTCTCTCTCCTCTACACTTCTTTCTTCTCCAGGTGCATATACGCTTACTATAACCCACTTTTCACATCCAACCTTTATTTTACTCCACATACTCCTTGAATTAATACATTTATAGTCCCTCTTTTCCTGCCATAACTTATCCTTCAACATTATTGCTGCTCCTTCTTTAGCTCAAACTCTATTTGAAACCCCTGACCAAATCCTATTTATTCCTCTCCACTGAAACTCTCCCACCCCCTTCAGCTTTGTTTCACTTAAGCCAGGACATCCAGCTTCTTCACATTCATAACATCCACAATCATCTCTTTCTTATCATTTGCACAACATCCACGCACATTCAGACTTCCCACTTTGACAATTTTCTTCTTCTTATTCTTTTAAGTAATTACAGGAAAAGGGGTACTAGCCCATTGTTTCCAGCATTTCAGTTGACTTTTACAACACGCATGGCTTACGGAGGAAAGATTCTTATTCCACTTCCCCATGGATATAAAAGGAAAAGTAATAAGACCAAAAACTATTAATATAAAATCAAAGAAAACTCAGATGAGTGTGTATAAATAAACATGTACATACATGTATGTGTAGTGTGACCTAAGTGTAAGTAGAAGTAACAAGACGTACCTGTAATCTTGCATATTTATGAGACAGAAAAAAGGACACCAGCAATCCTACCATCATGTAAAACAATTACAGGCTTTCGTTTCACACTCACTTGGCAGGACCGTAGTACCCCCCTGGGTGGTTGCTGTCTACCAACCTACTACCTACATACATATACCTCCTCATACAGACATTATAAACACATACCTGTCCACATAGATATAATCAGCACATACCTGTTCATATACACATCACATCATCATTACATACCTGTTCGTATAGACATCATCAGCAAATACCTGCTCACACAGACATCATGAACATGTACCTTTCCATATAGACATCATTACATACATGCTCACAGAAAAGAAATACTTACCACTGTATTACAACCTAATGTATAACTATTACACAAAATTTTAGTAAGCTTTAGCTTGTAATATCTTTTGGTTATGTTTATCAACATATCAAGCATTTCCCACCAAGATATGTTGACCCCACCTCAAAAAATACACACACCCTCATTTATTACTTATGAAATCATAATAACAATTGTAAACATACCATGTTGCTCACTCACTGGCCTGGAGTTTTATTACTCACTCACCATGGGTTCAAACCCTGCCTGTTCTGTGGTTAGTTATCATCATTTATTCTTTTGCTTTCCATCCAAACGTACAGATACATCACAATTCAAGTGATCCTCCAAGCCAAAATATTGGTCCGTCCTTCACAGTGAAAGCACCGTACCTCCAACCTCTTTGAAAGTCTGGCTAAAGGGAATCCCTGAATCCCTTCATAAATGTTACTTTCTTCATACTCCAAACTAACATAAACCTGAAGAATTAGACACAAGTGCAACATCTGGGTAATTTTAATTTATAAATGTGTTGCCATCCAGTGGTTTTATCAATGCAATACAAGGATATAATGTGAAGACTGCAGAAGAATATTCAAAAGATGAGGTAATCAATCTCTCAGGCTGAGGGACTTATTACTTTATCTTTGTATATAATTCTACAGTCTTCACATTATGTCCTTGTATTGCACTGGTAAAGCCACTGGATGGCAAAACATTTATAAATTAAAAATACCCAGATGTTGCACATGTGTTTAATTCCTCAGGTTTATGCTAGCTTGGAGTGTGAAGAAATTAAAGATACCCAGATGTTGCACAAGTCAAATTCTTCAACTTGTCGGTACTGAATACCATTTATATACAGTCCTAAGACTGTGTGGGTCATATAGCTCAAACATTACCTCGGAACAATTCCTAACTAGGTTGGTACAAGAAAATAACTTGTGTGTCTTGCCATCTAGCATCCACCACTCCTTGTGCTGAGTGACTCACACAGGTTTAGTGCTTTATATCAATAATAAAACCTCTGAAAAACTGAAGCCTACTGGTAGAGAATACATAACAAACACCATGCAGTCATTACCTGTCTTCTTCAATAATTTGCCGAGGAACAGGTGCAGGAAGACCTGTGAAGCAGATGTCTTCCACTATAAATTTTCCTCCATCTCCTTCCTTGCCAAGCACAGCACAAACCAAACCTGCAATATAAAGTTGTCCATTATGCTAAGCTTTTGCTCAATATCCAAAGAAAAATATAATGAAAACATAATAAGTGTAGTAGTTAATAATAAATATGGAACAGTAATATATGGAATAGTAAATGTGCAATAGTAAATGAAGTGATTAAAATAAGGAGTCAGTGACAGTACACTGGCTTTAAGATTATGTGCATTTACCCACACATCAAGTAAAGTGCTTACACTACATCATCTAAACTTCTTCTATCAACAAACTAGCCGTATCCTACCGAGGCAGGATGGCCCAAAAAGAAAAACAAAAATTTCTCTTCATTTTTATTTTTTTTTTTATTATCACACTGGCTCATTCCCACCAAGGCAGGGTGGCCCGAAAAAGAAAAACTTTCACCATCATTTACTCCATCACTGTCTTGCCAGAAGGGGGCTTTACACTACAGTTTTTAAACTGCAACATTAAGACCCCTCCTTCAGAGTGCAGGCACTGTACTTCCCATCTCCAGGACTCAAGTCCAGCCTGCCGGTTTCCCTGAACCCCTTCATAAATGTTACTTTGCTCACACTCCAACAGCACGTCAAGTATTAGAAAGTATTAAAAACCATTTGTCTCCATTCACTCCTATCAAACACGCTCACGCATGACTGCTGGAAGTCCAAGCCCCTCGCACACAAAACCTCCTTTACCCCCTCCCTCCAACCTTTCCTAGGCCGACCCCTACCCCGCCTTCCTTCCACTACAGACTGATACACTCTTGAAGTCACTCTGTTTCGCTCCATTCTCTCTACATGTCCGAACCACCTCAACAACCCTTCCTCAGCCCTCTGGACAACAGCTTTGGTAATCCTGCACCTCCTCCTCCTAACTTCCAAACAACAAATTCTCTGCATTATATTCACACCACACATTGCCCTCAGACATGACATCTCCACTGCCTCCAGCCTTCTCCTCGCTGCAACATTCATCACCCATGCTTCACACCCATATAAGAGCGTTGGTAAAACTATACTCTCATACATTCCCCTCTTTGCCTCCAAGGACAAAGTTCTGTCTCCACAGACTCCTAAGTGCACCACTCGCCCTTTTCCCCTCATCAATTCTATGATTCACCTCATCTTTCATAGACCCATCCGCTGACACGTCCACTCCCAAATATCTGAATACATTCACCTCCTCCATACTCTCTCCCTTCAATCTGATATCCAATCTTTCATTTTATTTTTATTTTTTTTTTATTTTTTTATTATCACACTGGCCGATTCCCACCAAGGCAGGGTGGCCCGAAAAAGAAAAACTTTCACCATCATTCACTCCATCACTGTCTTGCCAGAAGGGTGCTTTACACTACAGTTTTTAAACTGCAACATTAACACCCCTCCTTCAGAGTGCAGGCACTGTACTTCCCATCTCCAGGACTCAAGTCCGGCCTGCCGGTTTCCCTGAATCCCTTCATAAATGTTACTTTGCTCACACTCCAACAGCACGTCAAGTATTAAAAACCATTTGTCTCCATTCACTCCTATCAAACACGCTTACGCATGCCTGCTGGAAGTCCAAGCCCCTCGCACACAAAACCTCCTTTACCCCCTCCCTCCAACCTTTCCAAGGCCGACCCCTACCCCGCCTTCCTTCCACTACAGACTGATACACTCTTGAAGTCATTCTGTTTCACTCCATTCTCTCTACATGTCCGAACCACCTCAACAACCCTTTCATCACCTAATCTTTTTGTTATCCTCATAACCTTACTCTTTCCTGTATTCACTTTTAATTTTCTTCTTTTGCACACCCTACCAAATTCATCCACCAATCTCTCCAACTTCTCTTCAGAATCTCCCAAGAGCACAGTGTCATCAGCAAAGAGCAACTGTGACAACTCCCACTTTATGTGTGATTCTTTATCTTTTAACTCCACGCCTCTTGCCAAGACCCTCGCATTTACTTCTCTTACAACCCCATCTATAAATATATTAAACAACCACGGTGACATCACACATCCTTGTCTAAGGCCTACTTTTACTGGGAAATAATTTCCCTCTTTCCTACATACTCTAACTTGAGCCTCACTATCCTCGTAAAAACTCTTCACTGCTTTCAGTAACCTACCTCCTACACCATACACCTGCAACATCTGCCACATTGCCCCCCTATCCACCCTGTCATACGCCTTTTCCAAATCCATAAATGCCACAAAGACCTCTTTAGCCTTATCTAAATACTGTTCACTTATATGTTTCACTGTAAACACCTGGTCCACACACCCCTTACCTTTCCTAAAGCCTCCTTGTTCATCTGCTATCCTATTCTCCGTCTTACTCTTAATTCTTTCAATAATAACTACAAAGGAACTATGCATGCTCTCTGCCAATCCCTAGGTACCTTACCCTCTTCCATACATTTATTAAATACTTGCACCAACCACTCCAAAACTATATCCCCACCTGCTTTTAACATTTCTATCTTTATCCCATCAATCCCGGCTGCCTTACCCCCTTTCATTTTACCTACTGCCTCACGAACTTCCCCCATACTCAAAACTGGCTCTTCCTCACTCCTACAAGATGTTATTCCTCCTTGCCCTATACACGAAATCACAGCTTCCCTATCTTCATCAACATTTAACAATTCCTCAAAATATTCCCTCCATCTTCCCAATACCTCTAACTCTCCATTTAATAACTCTCCTCTCCTATTTTTAACTGACAAATCCATTTGTTCTCTAGGCTTCCTTAACTTGTTAATCTCACTCCAAAACTTTTTCTTATTTTCAACAAAATTTGTTGATAACATCTCACCCACTCTCTCATTTGCTCTCTTTTTACATTGCTTCACCACTCTCTTAACCTCTCTCTTTTTCTCCATATACTCTTCCCTCCTTGCATCACTTCTACTTTGTGAAAACTTCTCATATGCTAACTTTTTCTCCCTTACTTCTCTCTTTACATCATCATTCCACCAATCGCTCCTCTTCCCTCCCGCACCCACTTTCCTGTAACCACAAACTTCTGCTGAACACTCTAACACTACATTTTTAAACCTACCCCATACCTCTTCGACCCCATTGCCTATGCTCTCATTAGCCCATCTATCCTCCAATAGCTGTTTATATCTTACCCTAACTGCCTCCTCTTTTAGTTTATAAACCTTCACCTCTCTCTTCCCTGATGCTTCTATTCTCCTTGTATCCCATCTACCTTTTACTCTCAGTGTAGCTACAACTAGAAAGTGATCTGATATATCTGTGGCCCCTCTATAAACATGTACATCCTGAAGTCTACTCAACAGTCTTTTATCTACCAATACATAATCCAACAAACTACTGTCATTTCGCCTTACATCATATCTTTTATACTTATTTATCCTCTTTTTCTTAAAATATGTATTACCTATAACTAAACCCCTTTCTATACAAAGTTCAATCAAAGGGCTCCCATTATCATTTACACCTGGCACCCCAAACTTACCTACCACACCCTCTCTAAAAGTTTCTCCTACTTTAGCATTCAGGTCCCCTACCACAATTACTCTCTCACTTGGTTCAAAGGCTCCTATACATTCACTTAACATCTCCCAAAATCTCTCTCTCTCCTCTGCATTCCTCTCTTCTCCAGGTGCATACACGCTTGTTATGACCCACTTTTCGCATCCAACCTTTACTTTAATCCACATAATTCTTGAATTTACACATTCATATTCTCTTTTCTCCTTCCATAACTGATCCTTCAACATTACTGCTACCCCTTCCTTTGCTCTAACTCTCTCAGATACTCCAGATTCAATCCCATTTATTTCCCCCCACCGAAACTCCCCTACCCCCTTCAGCTTTGTTTCACTTAGGGCCAAGACATCCAACTTCTTTTCATTCATAACATCAGCAATCATCTGTTTCTTGTCATCCACACTACATCCACGCACATTCAAGCATCCCAGTTTTATAAAGTTTTTCTTCCTCTCTTTTTCAGTAAATGTCTACAGGAGAAGGGGTTACTAGCCCATTGCTCCCGGCATTTTAGTCGCCTCATACGACACGCATGGCTTACGGAGGAAAGATTCTTTTCCACTGCAGAAAACAATATGAAGTTCAACGATGAGAAATTTCAATTACTCAGATATGGTAAACACGAGGAAATTAAATCTTCATCAGAGTACAAAACAAATTCTGGCCACAAAATAGAACGAAACACCGTCAAAGACCTGGGAGTGATCATGTCGGAGGATCTCACCTTCAAGGACCATAACATTGTATCAATCGCATCTGCTAGAAAAATGACAGGATGGATAATGAGAACCTTCAAAACTAGGGAGGCCAAGCCCATGATGACACTCTTCAGGTCACTTGTTCTATCTAGGCTGGAATATTGCTGCACACTAACAGCACCTTTCAAGGCAGGTGAAATTGCTGACCTAGAAAATGTACAGAGAACCTTCACAGCGCGCATAACAGAGATAAAACACCTCAATTACTGGGAGCGCTTGAGGTTCCTAAACCTGTATTCCCTGGAACGCAGGTGGGAGAGATACATGATTGTATACACCTGGAAAATCCTAGAGGGACTAGTACCGAACTTGCACACGAAAATCACTCACTACGAAAGCAAAAGACTTGGCAGACGATGCAACATCCCCCCAATGAAAAGCAGGGGTGTCACTAGCACGTTAAGAGACCATACAATGAGTGTCAAGGGCCGGAGACTGTTCAACTGCCTCCCAGCATACATAAGGGGGATTACCAACAGACCCCTGGCAGTCTTCAAGCTGGCACTGGACAAGCACCTAAAGTCAGTTCCTGACCAGCCGGGCTGTGGCTCGTACGCTGGTTTGCGTGCAGCCAGCAGCGACAGCCTGGTTGATCAGGCTCTGATCCACCAGGAGGCCTGGTCACATATCCGGGCCGCGGGGGCGTTGACCCCCGGAACTCTCTCCAGGTAAACTTCCCCATAGACAATAGAATAAATAAAGAAGAACAAGAGCTATTTAGAAAAAGGAGAAAAACCTAGATGTATATATATATATATGCATGTGCGTGTCTGTGAAGTGTGACCAAAGTGTAAGTAGGAGTAGCAAGATATCCCTGTTATCTAGCGTGTTTATGAGACAGAAAAAGAAACCAGCAATCCTACCATCATGCAAAACAGTTACAGGTTTCTGTTTCACAGTCATCTGGCAGGACGGTAGTACTTCCCTGGGTGGTTGCTGTCTACCAACCTACTACCTAACTCTTCATAACTTTAGTAATGCATACAAGAGAAGGGGTTACTAGCCCCTTGCTCCCAGCATTTCAGTCACCTCTTATGGCACGCATGGCTTATGGATGAAGAATTCTGTTCCACTTCCAAATGGAGATAAAAGAAAATAAGAACAAGAACTAGCAAGAAAAGAGAAGAAAACCCAGAGTGGTGTGTGTGTGTATACAGCCTCTCCTCACTTAGCGACGTACTCGTTCACCGACAACTCGGACTTACGACGGGCTCTCTGAGCAGTATGCATACCTAAATAATGTACATTAGAGCTGATTTCCTCCGTTCTGTTTATTGCAATATACAGTACACTACTGTATAAACATTTAAAAATATAACAGAAATGTTATAAATGGTGCAAAGGTGACATTAAAACAATATCAAAGATGGGTGATACAAACCCACTACCATTATAGTATGCTCCTCACTTAGTGACAAATTTGTTTATCGCCGTGGTCTTAGGAATGGAACTCCATCGTTAAGTAAGGAGAGGCTGTATATATGCTTGTACATGCATGTGTAGTGTGACCTAAGTGTAAGCAGAAATAGCATGACGTACCTAAAATCTTGCATGTTTATGAGGCAGAAAAAATACACCAGCAATCCTACCATCATGTAAAACAACTACTGTACAGGCTTCTGTTTCACACTCACTTGGCAGGACAGTAGTACCTCCCTGGGTGGTTGCTGTCTACCAACCTACTACCTAGAACATCTAAACATCATGGATAAAAACACACATAAATGCAGTATAATGTGATCTTTTACTGATGTTCCACTGAACAGTGGGCTTTATCAAGTCACAAACAGATCTGTTTGTGACTTGATAAGCCCAATGTGTGGGCAAAACATAGTCAATAATCTCATTAAATTGCATTTGTGCCTATTTTTCCCATCCATTGTTGGTATATTTACCATTTATCTCCATCTAAACATCATATTGAAGTTTAACCTTTCAACTGTCCAAATGTAGATCTACGTTTTCGCGCATAGCGCTCCGACCTTGATTTTCTCCCTAAGAAAGCATGTAAAAAAAAAGTAGATCTACTTTCGGAGTGCTACGCGAGCAAACATAGATCTATGTTTGGGCAGTTTAACCCTTTGAGGGTCGAGAGGCACTCCCCCAAACTCGTTCTCAGGGTCGAAAACTTAAAAAAAAAAAAAAAAAAAAAAAAAAAAAAAAAAAAAAAAAAAAAAAAAACATATGAAAGGATAGAGTCTTTTTCCGATCATAATGACACAAAAGGTATGAAATTTGATGGAAAACTTACGGAATTATGCTTTTGCGAAGTTAACGGTCTTGAAATAGGCGATTTCGCAAACTTTGAGCCCTATTTTCGGCCAATTCCAATGAGCCCTATTTTCGGCCAATTCCAATGTTGTTCTATCGACTGAGTACAAGAATCTGCCCATTTACTGATTTCAACTACCCAATAAAGTTGTCAGAAAATGGCAATTTGGGCAATTTCACACAAATTTCAGAAGATGCCAATTTTGACATGGGGTCCACAATAAACAAGACAGACATTCCTGGCACTTAAATAATATTTTATCTGTTCATTAGTCACGTCTCTAGGCCCCTCTTACATTACTTTTGCTTTCCATTTTGAATTTTAATTCTCACAGAAAATAGGTGGTTTTCTGTTATGTATACTACTGCATCATTGTAAAAACAGTATAAATGATATCAGCTCACTTGTGAAAGAATATTAGACTCACCAGTTAACGTGTATTGGAAGCTTGGCTTGATTTGTTTACTCTTGAATATCAGCAAAAATCAATAATTTTCGCTACTTTGAGCTCAATTTCAAGGTACTTGTCATCGTGAAACCAATCATAATCATCTCTATTTCTGTAATATATCTTCCATTCTATCAAATGAGACCAAGGAAACGAGAATACAACCATAAATCTTTCTTCTTTCTTTCAACACACCGGCCGTATCCCACCGAGGAGGGGTGGCTCAAAAGGAAAAAAACGAATGTTTCTCCTTTTATATTTAGTAATATATACAGGAGAAAAGGTTACTAGCCCCTTGCTCCCAACATTTTAGTCGCCTCTTACAACACACATGGCTTACGGAGAAAGAATTCTGTTCCACTTCCCCATTGAAGTAAGAGGAAATAAACAAGAACAAGAACTAGAAAGAAAATAGAAGAAAACCCAGAGAGGTGTGTATATATATGCTTGTACATGTATGTGTAGTGTGACCTAAGTGTAAGTAGAAGTAGCAAGACATACCTGAAATCTTGCATGTGTATGAGACAGAATAAAAAGACACCAGCAATCCTACCATGTAAAACAATTACAGGCTTTCGTTTTACATTCACTTGGCAGGATGGTAGTACCTCCCTGGGCAGTTGTTGTCTACCAACATACTACCTAGACAACCATAAATACATACCACACAAAAATACACTAGAAAGTCGCTGTTTTAAACCAAAAACACAATCGGAGTTTTTTTTTCTCATTATGCACAGCATGCTTCAGGATTTTTTTATACGGCACACACTGACTACACAGACCCATTCTTTCATATGTAGGCCTCCCAGCTTTCTTCCACCAGATTTGAAGGCGCTAGAATTTAGGCGTACAAGTAGGTGACCGACCCTGGCTGCAATGACGTTCTTGTACGTGACCGACCCTCAAAGGGTTAAGGGTTAAATAATGAGCATATACTCACAGATCAAATGCTACACAGACTACAACATCTAAACATCATACTGGTGAGCATATTTCTTATAGTTAGTGCTGTCAAAATCAGGCTATTGTCCCATCCTGGGGAGTCTGAGTGATATGCTTTATTTATATCACAATTTATAGATTAAAAGCACGATAAACACATTACCTGTTACAAGATTAGCCACATCTATGTTACCAGCAAGCTGTATTCTCTGCACTTCATCTTCCAGAATAATTTCATCTTCACTGCTCACATACTTCTCAGCAACAGGCTGGGGCATCAAGTGGTGCTGAAGAAAGATAGTGTAATATTATGTCACTATCTGTGACTGTGATTATCCACATGGGGAAGCACTAAACTTGTAGGGGTAATGCATCTTTTGGGGAATGGGAGGCCATCAGATTAGATCTAAGGAAGGGGTAGGGTAGCTCATATTCCTTAGATCAAGAGCCTTTTATGGGAATCAAGGCACCTCCTCTGGGATGGTCACTATTTGTGGGATGGGCACACATTGCATAATGTTTATTTTAACAGTTTAATTTACAGGTTAAGAGCTGTTATCCTACCTCATATTATTTCAAAGCCCAGCTCTAAAACATACCACCACTCACTAAATGTGACACATAACAGCCAACTGACACATAGGTAAATAGGAAAAGCAGGTGTAAGGAGACTTGCTCATATGTATTGCCCTGTCTGGGACATGAACCCAGGCCCTTTGAGTCTGAGCCAAATGCAGTACACTACCACTGAGCTCCTGGTCTAATTCTGGGCTTAGGGTCCATAAGTAGTGCCAACACAAGCACTGCAAGCCTGGCCAGAGAGCTAACAAACTGTTTGCTACTGAGATCTCCACACTTGTGATATACCTGTAGTGGATTCTGAGTTTTATTTTTTTTCTTACCCTCACAGCCTGGCTTAGGGCCAGGCTTTTCTGCTGGTTGTGTGTTCAACCAGGCTGGTCAACTTGTCTATATACATAGCCTGGTTAATCTGATACTTGGCAAAAGTAGCGATTCAGTGTTCTCTTGAAAACGTCTACACTTATATCCCTAGTACCTGCTGGGAATCAGATGGAATAGTCTTCAACCATGGATGTACCTATGTTGCCCCTGCTTTCACTGGGTCTATTTTACACCTTCCTATCTCTCACTCCTGTATGTTGCTATGGCTGTTTGTAAGTTTAGGATCAGGTCCTCTAGTATAGTATCTCCCATGTGCTGTGTATATTATCAGGTATCTCTTTTTCACTCCAGAGAGTACATTCCTGGTACTTTGAGACATTCCCACTAATTTCAATGTTTTACTGGCTCTATGCAGGCAGTAAACATTCTTCATAAACCCACAATGGTGAAGCTTAGCACTGTATTCTTCACACTTTGTGGTCTCTAACAATGCCCAGTAATATCAACAGTTGGCAATTTCCCTAGAATTCAACCACAATACAGTCAGGGCTTAATATCAGACAAGACATACTAGGGTGCCCTAGGAATAAATAGGGAAGCTTTGTTTTTTTTTTCTAGAGGCTGATTATTATTTTTTTTTTTTTTTTATTATCACACCGGCCGATTCCCACCAAGGCAGGGTGGCCCAAAAAAGAAAAACTTTCACCATCATTCACTCCATCACTGTCTTGCCAGAAGGGTGCTTTACACTACAGTTTTTAAACTGCAACATTAACACCCCTCCTTCAGAGTGCAGGCACTGTACTTCCCATCTCCAGGACTCAAGTCCGGCCTGCCGGTTTCCCTGAATCCCTTCATAAATGTTACTTTGCTCACACTCCAACAGCACGTCAAGTATTAAAAACCATTTGTCTCCATTCACTCCTATCAAACACGCTCACGCATGCCTGCTGGAAGTCCAAGCCCCTCGCACACAAAACCTCCTTTACCCCCTCCCTCCAACCCTTCCTAGGCCGACCCCTACCCCGCCTTCCTTCCACTACAGACTGATACACTCTTGAAGTCATTCTGTTTCGCTCCATTCTCTCTACATGTCCGAACCACCTCAACAACCCTTCCTCAGCCCTCTGGACAACAGTTTTGGTAATCCCGCACCTCCTCCTAACTTCCAAACTACGAATTCTCTGCATTATATTCACACCACACATTGCCCTCAGACATGACATCTCCACTGCCTCCAGCCTTCTCCTCGCTGCAACATTCATCACCCACGCTTCACACCCATATAAGAGCGTTGGTAAAACTATACTCTCATACATTCCCCTCTTTGCCTCCAAGGACAAAGTTCTTTGTCTCCACAGACTCCTAAGTGCACCACTCACTCTTTTTCCCTCATCAATTCTATGATTCACCTCATCTTTCATAGACCCATCCGCTGACACGTCCACTCCCAAATATCTGAATACGTTCACCTCCTCCATACTCTCTCCCTCCAATCTGATATTCAATCTTTCATCACCTAATCTTTTTGTTATCCTCATAACCTTACTCTTTCCTGTATTCACCTTTAATTTTCTTCTTTTGCACACCCTACCAAATTCATCCACCAATCTCTGCAACTTCTCTTCAGAATCTCCCAAGAGCACAGTGTCATCAGCAAAGAGCAGCTGTGACAACTCCCACTTTGTGTGTGATTCTTTATCTTTTAACTCCACGCCTCTTGCCAAGACCCTCGCATTTACTTCTCTTACAACCCCATCTATAAATATATTAAACAACCACGGTGACATCACACATCCTTGTCTAAGGCCTACTTTTACTGGGAAAAAATTTCCTTCTTTCCTACATACTCTAACTTGAGCCTCACTATCCTCGTAAAAACTCTTCACTGCTTTC